>NC_057807.1:645346900-645646900 GCF_018294505.1 Triticum aestivum | reverse complement strand
CCAGCGCGCGCCGAATGTCGGCGGATGAGGAGGCGGCGAGCCCAGCCAACCGGAGACACGAACAGCCGATGCCGAGGTGGGCCTTGGTAGCGTGTTGTCTGAGGCGTCTCGGTTTCCCATGATCTCAGCAAGGGAAGCAGTGCATACGACCATGATGGAGTTCTCTTGGAGATACTGCTTCAGCTTCTTGGCGGCAAAGTACACGCCATAGCACATCTTCTAAAAGTCGGGGTAGTTCTGCTTCACTACAAAAAAATACACTTCCGTGATGATACGTGTTTGTCATAGTAGGTCGCGTTTTTTGTCATGCATGTACATCCATGACGATTTTATGACAGAATCAAGATAGTCATACCTGTGTTGTTGTAGAAGTGTTGCATGGCATTACCAAAATTATCATCATGGAAGTGTCCACTTCCATGACGATAAATCGCGCGTCACAGAAGTGCTTTCGTCAAGGGTGACCGACACGTGGCATCCACCATAACGGAACGTTGTTAAGCTATCAGGTCCGGTTTTGGATCCGATAACCCGTTAACAGCCCTGGCCAATGGGTATTTTCCACGTGTAAAATCATCATTGGCTGGAGGAAACACGTGTCGGCTCAACATTGGGACAGATATCATCCACTCATTGGACAGAAGGTGCCTATGATACGTCGACACGTGGCACGACCCAACAGAGGCCCATTCTTGTGAAAAGGTCGGCCCGTTTGACTTGGTCAAAAGGTGGCGGGCTGGCCCATGGAAAGCCTGTTAATGGCATGTTCGCATATACCCTATTTACGGCCCGCTAACCCAAGGCCCGCTACGCCCTATCCAAATTAGGCCCAGTAGCATCATCTGGGCCATCCAATATGATTCCAGCCTATTTTCACTTATGGCCCATGTATGGCCCATGACGTCTTTCGGCCCATATGAGGCCCTTTGTAACTCTTGGCCCATTAACGGCCCATGGTGAAACTGGCCCGTAATGAACAGTGTATCACTTTATACCTATTAACGGCCCATGGTGAAACTGGCCCGTAATGAACAGTGTATCACATTATACCCATTAACGGCCCATTATTCCGTTGGGCCGTTTCCAGCCCATGTTATCTTTCGGCCTTCTCAGTGCCCATTTATTCTTGGGCTCATTTCCAGCATTCTTTTACTTACGGCCCGTTACTGTCATTTTCTGCTTGTGGGCTAAATTCAGCCCGAGGTTACAGTCGGCCCGTTTGTGTCCCGTTAATACGTTGGGATGTTTTCATAGCGTCATCAAATACGGCCGATTAACGACGGCCCATTATGGTCGGCCCATGAACAGACGATTCCAACTCTAGCCCGTTTACGGCCATAATGCGGTCTTTTATTGGCCCATGTTTGGCCAACCGATCATACGGCCCGTAGAAGGCCCATTGATGATACGACCAGTAGAAGGCCCATTGATGATACAGCCCGTAGAAGGCCCATTGTGTCTACGACCCGTATAAGGCCCATTGTTTCTACGACCCGTAGAAGCCGAAGGCCCATTGTTTCTACGACCCGTAGGAGGGAAATGGTAACTACAGTAAATCTGTAGTCCATGGTTATTGTGGCCTAGTTTTAAAAAGTAGGTTATTGCAGCCACCAGCAAACCGTGGAAAAATAATTGCACTGACTACAAGCAAATAAATAAACAAGACAATAAGGAAATAAATAAGCAAGCAACTTACGCTAGGCTATCACGGCTATTACACATATTACATCCACTGGGCATCAAAGTTTGCCACCAGTGCAAATATAGGGAACACAACAACATATAAACGCCGCAGCAAAACAAGTCCAGAACTGAAACCACTTCAGAAGAGCTCAAGAAACAATATCCTGGGTACCCATAATGTTGGCAAGATGCTTAGCAAGCTTATTAACTTTCTCTTGCTTGGCGCTTAAGTCCTCCAGCACTTGCTGTTGCACCAGAAAGTATGCATCTGAATTCTGCAGGGACTTCCTCAGTCCTTTGGCTCCCTGTCGCATAACATCTGATCGATGCCTTTCAACTTGAAGTTGAGACTCAAGAAGCTGAACTGATTCAGGCAACGAGTTTGAAGAGCTGGTGCCAGCAGTAGTAGCCAGTAACTCGAACACTACATCAAGACAGGACTTTGGGGTTCTCTCAGTGTCTTCAATATAGTTTTTATCAGCTTTCTTGGAGACCAACAGGGATGTCTCACTATCTTGAACCTTATCTGCATTACTTCCTTTACCATTGCATAACGGGGTACTCTTCTCCAATATCTTATCTGTGTTCTAAAAGAGAAACAAACAAACACATCACAGGTTTACAATGTAGTATATGAAACTCATTTTGGTAAACCAGTTCAGTAGTAAGGTGGACAGGATAACAGCATGAAACAAACATATATCTATGTAGTATGGTCACTGTATGGTCTATATCATTCTAGTTTATGTTGCCAAATCAAAATAGATACAGTTCGAATCATATCTATTTAAGACAAAGCAGCACAGACATAATATAAATGTGGGAAACTACACAGCAATAACAACACTTGTAATGTGCATGGCATGAGAACATAACTGTTTATTCAATTGAAACTAGAATCAAGATAGAGCAAGTTACAACAGCAAACACGTTAAAGAAACAGGATTAAAACATACATGTTGCGCCATTGGAGTTTCAATTGCATCCTTCAAATTTGAAATTAGTTGGTATGAGTAAATACAGTGATGCAAGAGCAAAGTAGCATGAACCATAGCTACAGAACCTGACCTGAGAACAATTCTTCTTCTACTTTAAGCGTTGACTTGGGGTTCGGAGTGGTGGTCCTCGTGCTTTGGGCACTGCAGTTGCATTACTAACTGCTCGTGTTTGGGTGCTCTATGGTGGAGACTGTGCTGTGTCAACGGGAACTGGGTTACTATCTGCTGGGGTGGGGGTTAGAAGAGGTGTAGCTGGTTCTCTGTCCAACTGGGTAGGGATACAATCTACATGAGTCTGGGTTATTGTAGCGACCCGACCCAAATGGATCGAAGTCTCTGTGCTTACGTGTCATCCCTGGATCGGTATGCTGACACACACACAGTACTCGAGAAATTATAACAGAGTTCAATCACACACTTTATTACATCGAGATCCTCAAAAGAGTATTTATTACAATAATATGGCCAAAGGTCATCTAAAATAAAATAACCGCGGAAGCATCGAAGGTAAATGAGTCCATCCAACTCCACGGCAAACTGAGTGTAGAACAACGACATATCGCACCTTTAATCTTCGTCAGAAAAGTCTGCAACATGAGACGTTGCAGCCGTGTAGGTCAGCACATGGAATATGCTGGCAATTTCACACCATAGAATAATAATGAAAAAAAACTATCTCTATATGCAAATTTAGCTGGTGGAGGCTCTAAGTTTAATTTTTGCATAAAGCCAATTTTACCCTACAACAAAAGAATAAATTTTTATATACTACTAAATTAAAATGCCATTATTGAGAAGGTTCCTCCAACTCAATCCCAAAATTCCCAAGTTATTAGTAACCCAATAATTTCATTAAATAGAGTGATGAGATCACCCAATATTTCACTTCTAGATACTCAAGTTGTCTATAACCGGGGACTCGGCTAATCATGATTAGTTTGTACACTCTGCAGAGGTTTGCACACTTTTCCCCATAAGACTCAACCACCTCCAAGATCGGAAGATCGAGACATAGCCTTTCAGAAGCGTTTTCCCTTAACCCTGGGTAGACCGGTACACCTACTTTACTCTACATCACCTAGTCTACCACGGAAAGAGGTCACACAACTTACTCAACTATGCCAGAGCCCATAATGGCTTGTGGCTGCACACGGAAGTTTCTAGGCATGAAATATCTTATGATCCCTTTGAGCCTGGGTGGCGGACCTAGGGTAATCACACGGGTACTCCGGGATTCCCCTTGGGCAAGCACTGGTTTCTCCAGGTGCCCCAAACAATCCACCCAGATTTGTATTAAAGTTGCCACCTTAGGTTATCCCAAAATTATTAACTCTCGCAACTTGCATGGATCACACATACCAATCCCCGTCTACGAGCATGGCTAAGCAATATATGATATAACGAATATTTCCGAGGCGATCAAAGGTCATAGGTTCCTACCACATAAACTACCTAGCATAACCACATGTTCCCAATCCTACTTATGCAATCTTTGAGGGTGAAACTAATGCATAGTTAAAAAAATTGGGTATTGAAAAATTATGATCAAAGTATGAACTTGTCTTGCTGACGTTTGTTGAACTCTAAAGATTCGTAGTAGCAAGCCTCGCACTCCGGATGATCTAGCGTAAGCAAGCCATAACATACATAAGGATACAAGCAAAGAATCAAAAAGAAAACAAAGAGAGGACTTCGGAAAACTTCAAAAACAACCAAATAAAGTTTCTATACAGAACATAATTTTTACAGTAACAAAAGTAAATGATTTTGGTTTTAACATAAAGTACATGGTACGAGCTTCGATTTGCAAAAAGAATCACCTAAAACGGAGTTACGAAACTCGAGTTATGGCCTAACGAAGTTTGAATACAGATCTGTTTGAATTGAAATTTTAAAATTTTCAAAAATATTTTTCATTTGGTTCTCTGGATAGAGGATATTTTTATGAACTAGTAGGAAAAAGAATCAACTAAATCGGATCTATAGATTAAAAGTTATGAATTCCTAAAGATTGGGCATTTTTCTTAAAATCAATTACGGGATTTGATATGTACTAGCACGTGTCCCGCTGCTAGAGGAAGATACCCCTTCGTTTTTTTTACAGAACAGAACGGAGGGAGCTATCTTTGGATCGAGCGTTTGGAAGGGAGAGGGCTCACCGAGGAGAGATGCTCCGGTCGTCGGAGACGGTCGACGGTCTCAAAGACGCAGCGGGTTCCAGGTGAAGGAGTGAGGTGGACGGGGCAGGGGATGGCGCGGCGAGTCAGGAAGTCAAGGCCTTGGCCTCTGAGTCGTCCAATGGTGGTGGTGGAGGGTGAACTCCGGCCAGAGATTCCACGAGATGGGGAGGGAGATGGAGAGGTTTGGACAGGGGCTCGTGGACTGGGAGGTGCGGGGTGGAGAGGGGTTCCTCGGGTCAATTTATAGTGGCCGAGGGAGCCTGTACGGGGAGATCAAAGGAGCTCAATGTGGCCATTAATGGTTGTTTGTGCATGTACGTTTCGCAGATCGGTTCGACGAATTAATGTAATAATGCTGAGTTTTTATTCCCTGAATGGATTCGTCATGATGTTCTCACATTTTTCGTGCAGACCCCGAAGTGAAACGGACAAGGAATTGAGTGTGAGGAGGAAAGGAAGAGAAGGAGGCAATGGCTGTTCCTGTTTTGTTCTAGCTACAGATGAACGTACAGAGGAGGAAGATGGTCATCGGTTGAGCTGGAAGATATGGGCCTTAGTGGGAGAAGTTGGGCCAAGGGCAAAGGAAAAAAAATAGAAGAGATAGATGGGCTAGATAGGCTGACAGAGAGAAATCTTAACTAATAACAATATTAGACTAGATAATCAATAAATAAATTGTTCGCTCTCTCAGAATTATTATTTAGATCTGAAGAAAAATGTTCACATAATAATATGGTCTTATATATGACCTTGTGAACATTTATCCGGCCTAACATGCAATTTTTTTGAAAAAATAAACATTTTTGCTAAACTAATAGAATAAATTGCAAATAAAACCCAACAAATATATTTTGATTCCAAATTCAATTTCCAATATTTTCCTTGAGTTTTTGAAGAAGTCATTTTATCTTCTCTCTTTATTTTGTTATAATGGAAATGAATTTTTGGTGAAATCAAATTTGATCCATATCCCAACTTTGAAATTCTCAAAAAATGGTTTTAGGGAAACTTCCAACTCTCTCTTTTGGTCCTTGAGTTGCTCAAAGTTTCTTGGATCAAAATCAAATAATACAAATGGGGCAAAAATGCATAAATCATGGATGCATATGAATGATCTATTTATAAACATCCAAATTGAAAATTTGGGATGTTACAAACCTACCCCCCTTAAGATGAATCTCGCCCTCGAGATTCGGGTTGGCTAGCAAAAAGGTGTGGGTGGTCCTATCGGAGATCATCTTCTCTTTCCCAAGTGGCTTCTTCCTCAGTATGATGACTCCACCGAACCTTGCAAAACTTGATGACCTTGCTGCGGGTAACCCTACTTGTAGTCTCGAAAATCTTGATGGGCTTCTCCTCATAGGTCAAATCACTATCCAACTGTATGGCCTCCAGTGGCACTGTATCTCTCAAAGGAATATCGGCCATCTCTGCATGGCACTTCTTCAACTGGGAAACGTGAAACACATCATGAAATCCTGACAAGGCTTCAGGTAATTCCAACTTGTAGGCAACTTCACCCATGCGTTCTAAAACTGTGTACGTCCCCACAAACCGTGGTGCTAACTTTCCTTTGACTCCAAATCGTTTAACTCCTCGAAGTGGCGACACACGCAGATATGCTCTATCTCTGACTTCATAGGTTACATCCTTGCGTTTAGTATCAGCATAACTCTTCTGTCTGGATTGGGCTATTTTGAGTCTGTCACGGATCAATTTGACTTTCTCCACTGAATCTCTAATGAAATCTGGTCCGAATAATTTACGGTCTCCAACTTCATCCCACATCAATGGTGTCCTGCACCTCCTTCCATACAAAGCTTCAAAAGGGGCCATTTTCAAACTAGCTTGATAGCTGTTGTTATATGAGAACTCTGCGTAAGGCAAATTATCATCCCAACTAGATCCATAATCTAGCGCACAAGCTCTCAACATGTCCTTCAGAATCTGATTGACTCTCTCGGTCTGCACATCTGTCTGTGGATGAAAAGCTGTATTGAACTCCAGCCTGGTACCCAAAGTTTCATGTAACTGATGCCAAAACTTTGAGGTAAAATTGTGTTCCTCTATCTGATACGATGGTCCTCGGAACTCCATGCAGACATACGATCCTGGTCATGTATATCTTGGCTAACTTAGCACTTGTATATGTGGTTTTCACGGGGATGAAGTGAGCTACCTTAGTCAAGTGATCAACCACTACCTAAATAGAATCATAGCCTGGGTAATCTTGTAATGAAGTCCATGCCAAGCTTGTCCCACTTCCAATCTGGTATCGGCAAGGGCTGAAGTAATCTTGCTGGTTTCTGGTGCTCTGCCTTAACCCTCTGACATACGTCACATACTGCAACATACTCGGCAATATCCTTCTTCATACCTGTCCACCAGAAACTTTCCTTCAAGTCCAAATACATCTTGGTGTTGCCTGGGTGTATCGAGTAAGGCGAATCATGAGCCTCATGAAGAATCAACTTTCTAATCTCTGGGTCATTGGGTACATAAATACGCTTCCCAAACCATAAGGTTCCATGTTCATCCTCACAAAATCCTTCTGCCTTTCCTTGGTTCATCCTTCCCTTTATCTCCGCAATGCCTTTGTCTAACTTCTGGGCTTCTCGGATCTTTCCCAACAAAGTGGATTGAATTTCCATTGTGGCAACAAAACCTCGTGGTACTATCTGCAATCGAAGATCTCTGAGATCATCAATTAACTCCTGAGGTAATCCTCCTGCTGTGAGGGTATTGACATAGCTCTTGCGGCTCAATGCATCTGCCACAACCTTGGCCTTTCCTGGGTGATAGTGCAACTTCATATCATAATCCTTTATGAGCTCCAACCATCTTCTCTGCCTGAGGTTCAACTCCTTCTGCGTGAAGATGTATTTCAAACTCTTATGATCCGTGTGAACATCACACCTATTTCCAATAAGAAAATGTCTCCAGGTCTTGAGTGCGTGCACTACGACTGCTAACTCCAAATCATGTGTGGCATAATTCCGCTCATGAGGTCGAAGCTGACGTGAGGCATATGAAACAACTCTTCCTTCTTGCATAAGAACACCTCCAAGTCCCTGACGAGAAGCTCGCAATATACTTGGAAATCCTTGTGTATATTCGGAAGAATTAGCACTGGGGCTATGACCAAATGTTTCTTCAGCTCCTGGAAACTGGCCTCACATTCATCGGTCCAAACAAATTTAGTGTCTTTCTTCAATAACTCCGTCATGGGCTTCGCGATCTTGGAGAAATTCCCAATAAACCTCCGATAATATCCCGGGAGTCCAAGAAAACTAAGAATCTCTCCGACTGAGGTGGGTGCCTTCCATTCGGTGACAGCTTCAACCTTGGAGGGGTCTACTACTATTCCTTCTCCTGATATAACATGTCCGAGAAATCCGACTTCCTTCAACCAGAATTCACACTTGCTGAACTTTGCGTATAATTGATGTTCCCTGAGCTTCTCTAGAACCAAGCGCAAATGTTCCTTGTGTTCTTCTTCATTCTTCGAGTAAATCAATATGTCATCAATGAATACTACAACAAACTTATCCAAGAACTCCATGAATACCTTATTCATCATACTCATAAAATAGGCAGGGGCATTAGTTGTTGGGGAACGTAGTAATTTCAAAAAATTTCCTACGCACACGCAAGATCATGGTGATGGCATAGCAACGAGAGGGGAGAGTGTTGTCTACGTACCCTCGTAGACCGAAAGTGGAAGCGTTATGACAACGCGGTTGATGTAGTCGTACGTCTTCACGATCCGACCGATCCAAGTACCGAACGTACGGCACCTCCGAGTTCAGCACACGTTCAGCTCGATGACGATCCCCGGGCTCCAATCCAGCAAAGCTTTGGGGATGAGTTCCGTCAGCACGACGACGTGGTGTTGACGATGATATTCTACCGGCGCAGGGCTTCGCCTAAACTCCGCGACGATATGACCGAGGTGGAATATGGTGGAGGGGGGCACCGCACACGGCTAAGGAACGATCCGTAGATCAACTTGTGTTGTCGTGTCTAGAGGTGCCCCCCTGCCCCCGTATATAAAGGAGCAAGGGGGGAGGGGCGGCCGGCCTAGGAGGGCCGCGCCAAGGGGAGTCCTACTCCCACCGGGAGTAGGACTCCCTCCTTCCTTGTTGGAGTAGGAGAAGGGGGAAAGAGGGGGAGAGGAGGAAGGAAAGAGGGGCTGCACCCCTTGTCCAATTCGGACCAGAGGGGGGCTGCGTGCCTCCTTCCTTTCGGCCTCTCTCCTCAATTCCCATATGGCCCAATAAGGCCCATATACTCCCCGGCGAATTCCCGCAACTCTCCGGTACTCCGAAAAATACCCGAATCACTCGGAACCTTTCCGAACTCCGAATATAGTCGTCCAATATATCGATCCTTACGTCTCGACCATTTCGAGACTCCTCGTCATGTCCCTGATCTCATCCGGGACTCCAAACTCCTTCGGTACATCAAAACTCATAAACTCATAATATAACTGTCATCAAAACCTTAAGCGTGCGGACCCTACGGGTTCGAGAACTATGTAGACATGACCTAGAACTATTCTTGGTCAATAACCAATAGCGGAACCTGGATGCCCATATTGGCTCCTACATATTCTACGAAGATCTTTATCGGTCAAACCGCATAACAACATACTTTGTTCCCTTTGTCATCGGTATGTTACTTGCCCGAGATTCGATCGTTGGTATCCAATACCTAGTTCAATCTCGTTACCGGCAAGTCTCTTTACTCGTTACGTAATGCACCATTCCGTAACTAACTCATTAGCTACATTGCTTGCAAGGCTTATAGTGATGTGCATTACCGAGAGGGCCCAGAGATACCTCTCCGACAATCGGAGTGACAAAACCTAATCTCGAAATACGCCAACCCAACATGTACCTTCGGAGACACCTGTAGTACTCCTTTATAATCACCCAGTTACGTTGTGACGTTTGGTAGCACACAAAGTGTTCCTCTAGTAAACGGGAGTTGCATAATCTCAGTCACAGGAACATGTATAAGTCATGAAGAAAGCAGTAGCAACATACTAAACGATCGTGTGCTAAGCTAACGGAATGGGTCAAGTCAATCACATCATTCTCCTAATGATGTGATCCCGTTAATCAAATGACAACTCTTTTGTCCATGGCTAGGAACCTTAACCATCTTTGATTCATGAGCTAGTCAAGTAGAGGCATACTAGTGACACTATGTTTGTCTATGTATTCACACATGTATTATGTTTCAGATTAATACAATTCTAGCATGAATAACAACCATTTATCATGAAATAAGGAAATAAATAATAACTTTATTATTGCCTCTAGGGCATATTTCCTTCAGTCTCCCACTTGCACCAGAGTCAATAATCTAGTTCACATCACCATGTGATTTAACACCAATATTCACATCTGTGTGTGATTAATACCCATAGTTCACATCGTCATGTGATCAACGCCCAAAGGGTTTACTAGAGTCAATAATCTAGTTCACATGGCTATGTGTTTAACACCCAAAGAGTACTAAGATATGATCATGTTTTGCTCATGAGAGAAGTTTAGTCAACGGGTCTGTCACATTCAGAGCCATATGTATTGTGCAAATATTCTATGTCCACAATGCTCTGAACGGAGCTACTCTAGCTAATTGCTCCCACTTTCAATATGTATCCAGATTGAGACTTAGAGTCATCTGGATTGGTGTAAAAGCTTGCATTGTTGTAACTTTTACGACTGGCTCTTTTATCACCTCCATAATCGAGAAACATCTCCTTAGTCCTCACTAAGGATATTCTTGACCGCTGTTCTAGTGATCTACTTTTAGATCAAAATTGTATTCCTTTGCCAAACTCAGAGCAAGGTATACAATAGGTCTAGTACACAGCATAACATACTTTATAGAACCTATGACTGAGGCATAGGTAATGACTGTTCATTCTTTTCTATTTTCTGCCATGGTCGGGTTTTGAGTCTTACTCAACTTCACACCTTGCAACACAGGCAAGAACTCTTTCTTTGACTGTTCCATTTTGAACTACTTCAAAATCTTGTCAAGGTGTGTACTCATTGAAAAATCTTATCAAGCGTCTTGATCTATCTCTATAGATCTTGATGCTCAATGTGTAAGCAGCTTCACCAAGGTCTTTCTTTGAAAAACTCCTTTCAAACACTCCTTTATGCTTTCCAGAAAAATTCTACATTATTTCCGATCAACAATATGTCATTCACATATACTTATCAGAAATGCTGTAGTGCTCCCACTCACTTTCTTGTAAATACAGGCTTCACCGCAAGTCTGTATTAAAACTATATGCTTTGATCAACTTATCAAAGCGTATATTCCAACTCCGAGATGCTTGCACCAGTCCATTGATGGATCGCTGGAGCTTGCACATTTTGTTAGCACCTTTCGGATCGACAAAACCTTCTGGTTGCATCATATACAACTCTTCTTTTAAAAAAATCCATTAAGGAATGCAGTTTTGACATCCATTTGCCAGATTTCATAAAATGTGGCAATTTCTAACATGATTCGGACAGACTTAAGCATCGCTACATTTGAGAAAATCTCATTGTAGACAACACCTTGAACTTGTCAAAAACCTTTTTGCGACAAGTCGAGCTTTGTACATAGTAACACTACTATTAGCGTCTGTCTTCCTCTTAAAGATCCATTTGTACAATATGGCTTGCCGATCATCGGGCAACTCCACCAAAGTCCACACTTTGTTCTCATACATGGATCCCTTCTCAGATTTTCATGGTCTCAAGCCATTTCGCGGAATCTGGGCTCATCATTGCCTCCTCATAGTTCGTAGGTTCATCATGGTCAAGTAACATGACTTTCAGAATAGGATTACCGTACCACTCTGGTGCGGATCTTACTCTAGAATACCTACGAGGTTCTGTAGTAACTTAATCTGAAGTTTCATAATCATCATCATTAACTTCCTCACTAATTGGTGTAGTAGTCACAGGAACAGATTTCTGTGATGAACTACTTTCAAATAAGGGAGTACAGTTACCTCATCAAGTTCTACTTTCCTCGCACTCACTTCTTTCGAGAGAAACTCCTTCTCTAGAAAGGATCCATTCTAAGCAACGAATGTTTTGCCTTTGTATTTGTGATAGAAGGGGTACCCAACAGTTTCCTTTGGGTATTCTATGAAGACGCAATTCTCCGATTTGGGTTCGAGCTTATCAGGTTGAAACTTTTTCATATAAGCATCGCAACTCCAAACTTTAAGAAACGACAACTTTGGTTTCTTGCCAAACCACAGTTCATAAGGCGTCGTCTCAACGGATTTTGATGGTGCCCAATTTAAAGTGAATGTAGTTGTCTCTAATGCATAACCCCAAAACGATAGCGGTAAATCGGTAAGAGACATCATAGATCGCACCATATCCAATAAAGTGCGGTTACGACGTTCGGACACACCATAACGTTGTGGTGTTCCAGGTGGCGTGAGCTGTGAAACTATTCCACATTGTTTTAATTGAAGACCAAACTCGTAACTCAAATATTTGTCTCCGCGATCAGATCGCAGAAACTTTATTTTCTTGTTACGATGATTTTTCCACTTCACTCTGAAATTCTTTGAACTTTTCAACTATTCCAGACTTATGTTTCATCAAGTAGATATACCCATATCTGCTCAAATCATCTGTGAAGGTCAAAAAATAACGATACCCGCCGCGAGCCTTAATACTCATTGGTCTGCATACATCAGCATGTATTATTTCCAACAAGTTTGTTGCTCGTTCCATTGTTCCGAAGAACGGAGTTTTAGTCATCTCGCCCAAAGGCACGGTTCGCAAGCATCAAATGATTCATAATCAAGTGATTCCAAAATCCCATCAGCATGGAGTTTCTTCATGCGCTTTACACCAATATGACCTAAACGGCAGTGCCACAAATAAGTTGCACTATCATTATTAACTTTGCATCTTTTGGTTTCAATATTATGAATATGTGTATCACTACGATCGAGGTCCAATGAACCATTTTCATTGGGTGTGTAATCATATAAGGTTTTATTTATGTAAACAGAATAACAGTTTATTCTCTTACTTAAATGAATAACCGTATTGCAATAAACACGATCAAATCATATTCATGCTCAACGCAAACACCAAATAACGTTTATTTAGGTTCAACACTAATCCCGAAAGTATAGGGAGTGATGATGATTATATCAATCTTGAAACTACTTTCAACACACATCGTCACTTCACCCTTAACTAGTTTCCGTTTATTCTGCAAGTCCCGTTTCGAGTTACTACTCTTAGCAACTGAACCAGTACCAAGTACCGAGGGGTTGCTATAAACACTAGTAAAGTACACATCAATAACATGTATATCAAATATACTTATGTTCACTTTGCCATCCTTCTTATCCGCCAATCACTTGGGGTAGTTCCGCTTCTAGTGACCAATCCCTTTGCAGTAGAAGCACTTAGTCTCAGGCTTAGGACCAGACTTGGGCTTCTTTACTTGAGCAGCAACTCGCTTGCCGTTCTTCTTGAAGTTCCCCTTCTTCCCTTTGCCCTTTTCTTGAAACTAGTGGTCTTGTCTACCATCAACACTTGATGTTTTTCTTGATTTCTACCTTCGTTGATTTTAGCATCACGAAGAGCTTGGGAATCGTTTCCGTTATCCCTTGCATATTATAGTTCATCATGAAGTTCTACTAACTTGGTGATGGTGACTAGAGAATTCTGTCAATCACTATTTTATCTGGAAGATTAACTCCCACTTGATTCAAGCAAGTGTAGTACCCAGACAATTTGAGCACATGCTCACTAGTTGAGCGATTCTCCTCCATCTTTTAGCTATAGAACTTGTTGGAGACTTTATATCTCTCAACTCGGGTATTTGCTTGAAATATTAACTTCAACTCCTGGAACATCTCATATGGTCCATGACGTTCAAAACGTCTTTGAAGTCCCGATTCTAAGCCATTAAGCATGATGCACTAAAACTATCAAGTAGTCATCATATTGAGCTAGCCAAACGTTCATAACGTCTGCATCTGCTCCTGCAATAGGTTTGTCACCTAGCGGTGCATCAAGGACATAATTCTTCTGCGCAGCAATGAGGATAAACCTCAGATCACGGATCCAATCCGCATCATTGCTACTAACATTTTTCAACACAATTTTCTCTAGGAACATATCAAAATAAACATATGAAAGCAACAACGCAAGCTATTGATCTACAACATAATTTGCAAAATACTACCATGACTAAGTTCATGATAAATTTAAGTTCAATTAATCATATTACTTAAGAACTCCCACTTAGAAAGACATCCCTCTAATTCTCTAAGTGATCACGTGATCCAAATCAACTAAACCATAACTGATCATCACGTGAAATGGAGTAGCTTTCAATGGTGAACATCATTATGTTGATCATATCTACTATATGATTCACGCTTGACCTTTTGGTCTCCGTGTTCCGAGGCCATATCTGCATATGCTAGGCTCGTCAAGTTTAACCTGAGTATTCCGCGTGTGCAAAACTGGCTTGCACCCGTTGTAGATGGACGTAGAGCTTATCACACCCGATCATCACGTGGTGTCTGGGCACGATGAACTTTGGCAATGGTGCATACTCAGGGAGAACACTTCTTGATAATTTTTAGTGAGAGATCATCTTAAAATGCTACCGTCAATCAAAGCAAGATAAGATGCATAAAGGATAAACATCACATGCAATCAATATAAGTGATATGATATGGCCATCATCATCTTGTGCTTGTGATCTCCATCTTCGAAGCACCGTCATGATCACCATCCTCATCGGCGCGACACCTTGATCTCTATCATAGCATCATTGTCGTTTACACCATCTATTGCTTCTACGACTATCGCTACCGCTTAGTGATAAAGTAAAGCATTACAGGGCGATTGCATTGCATACAATAAAGTGACAACCATATGGCTCCTGCCAGTTGCTGATAACTCGGTTACAAAACATGATCATCTCATACAATAAAATATAGTATCACGTCTTGACCATATCACATCACAACATGCCCTGCAAAAACAAGTTAGGCGTCCTCTACTTTGTTGTTGCAAGTTTTACGTGGCTGCTACGAGCTGAGCAAGAACCGTTCTTACCTACGCATCAAAACCATAACGATAGTTTGTCAAGTTGGTGATGTTTTAACCTTCACAAGGACCGGGTGTAGCCACACTCAATTCAGCTAAAGTGAGAGAGACAGACACCCGCCAGCCACCTTTAAGCACGAGTGCTCGTAACGGTGAAACCAGTCTCGCGTAAGCGTATGCGTAATGTCGGTCCAGGCCGCTTCATCTCACAATACCGCCGAACCAAAGTATGACATGCTGGTAAGCAGTATGACTTGTATCGCCCACAACTCACTTGTGTTCTACTCGTGCATATAACATCAACGCATAAAACCTGGCTCGGATGCCACTGTTGGGTAACGTAGTAATTTCAAAAAAATTCCTACGCACACGCAAGATCATGGTGATGGCATAGCAACGAGAGGGGAGAGTGTTGTCTACGTACCCTCGTAGACCAAAAGCGGAAGCGTTATGACAGCGCGGTTGATGTAGTCGTACGTCTTCATGATCCGACCGATCCAAGTACCGAACGTACGGCACCTCTGAGTTCAGCACACGTTCAGCTCGATGAAAATCCCCGGGCTCCGATCCAGCAAAGCTTCGGGGATGAGTTCCGTCAGCACGACGGTGTGGTGACGACGATGATGTTCTACCGACGCAGGTCTTCGCCTAAACTCCGCGACGATATGATCGAGGTGGAATATGGTGGAGGGGGGCACCGCACACGGCTAAGGAACAATCCGTAGATCAACTTGTGTTGTCGTGTCTAGACGTGCCCCCCTGCCCCCGTATATAAATGAGCAAGGGGGAGGGGGCAGCCGACCTAGGAGGGGCGCGCCAAGGGGAGTCCTACTCCCACCGGGAGTAGGACTCCCTCCTTCCTTGTTGGAGTAGGGGAAGGGGGAAAGAGGGGGAGAGGAGGAAGGAAAGAGGGGCTGCACCCCTTGTCCAATTCGGACCAGAGGGGGGCTGCGTGCCTCCTTCCTTTCAGCCTCTCTCCTCAATTCCCGTATGGCCCAATAAGGCCCATATACTCCGCGGCGAATTCTCGCAACTCTCCGGTACTCCGAAAAATACCCGAATGACTCGGAACCTTTCCGAACTCCGAATATTGTCGTCCAATATATCGATCTTTACGTCTCGATCATTTCGAGACTCCTCGTCATGTCCCCGATCTCATCCGGGACTCCGAACTCCTTCGGTACATCAAAACTCATAAACTCATAATATAACTGTCATCGAAACCTTAAGCGTGCGGACCCTACGGGTTCGAGGACTATGTAGACATGACCTAGAACTATTCTTGGTCAATAACCAATAGCGGAACCTGGATGCCCATATTGGCTCCTACATATTCTACGAAGATCTTTATCGGTCAAACCGCATAACAACATACTTTGTTCCCTTTGTCATCGGTATGTTACTTGCCCGTGATTCGAATCGTTGGTATCCAATACCTAGTTCAATCTCGTTACCGGCAAGTCTCTTTACTCGTTACATAATGCATCATTCCGTAACTAACTCATTAGCTACATTGCTTGCAAGGCTTATAGTGATGTGCATTACCGAGAGGGCCCAAAGATACCTCTACGACAATTGGAGTGACAAAACCTAATCTCGAAATACGTCAACCCAACATGTACCTTCGGAGACACCTATAGTACTCCTTTATAATCACCCAGTTACATTGTGACGTTTGGTAGCACACAAAGTGTTCCTCTAGTAAACGGGAGTTGCATAATCTCATAGTCACAGGAACATGTATAAGTCATGAAGAAAGCAGTAGCAACATACTAAACGATCGTGTGCTAAGCTAACGGAATGGATCAAGTCAATCACATCATTCTCCTAATGATGTGATTCCGTTAATCAAATGACAACTCTTTTGTCCATGGCTAGGAACCTTAACCATCTTTGATTCACGAGCTAGTCAAGTAGAGGCATACTAGTGACACTATGTTTGTCTATGTATTCACACATGTATTATGTTTCCGATTAATACAATTCTAGCATGAATAATAAACATTTATCATGAAATAAGGAAATAAATAATAACTTTATTATTGCCTCTAGGGCATATTTCCTTCATTAGTCAAACCAAAAGACATGACCGTATGCTCATAAAGCCCATATCTTGTGGTAAAGGCTGTCTTGGGTATATCCTGTTCTCGAATCTTCAGCTGGTGATATCCTGATCGACGATCGATCTTGGAGAAAACTTTTGCTCCTTGAAGCTGGTCAAACAAATCATTGATCATTGGCAGAGGGTACTTGTTCTTAATCGTCACCTCGTTTAGCGCACGATAATCTACAACCATTCTCAAGGTTCCATCCTTCTTCTCAACTAGAAGCACTGGGGCTCCCCAAGGTGATGAACTCGGTCAAATGTAACCTTTCTCCAATAATTCCTTAATCTGCTTCTTAATTTCCTCCAGATCATTTGCGGGCATCCGGTACAGTCTCTTGGATATTGGTCCGGTGCCTGGTAACAATTTGATCAAAAACTCTATGTCTTGATCCGGTGGCATGCCGGGCAATTCCTCTGGGAAAACATCGGGATATTCCTTCACAACTGGTACTTCCTCCTGAATAACTCCTGAAAGAGAATTCACTTGAGTCCTCCTTGGCGTATGCCTCGAAACATACTTGGTCTGTTTCCCCTGTGGGGTGGTGAGAAGAATCAACTTACTGGCACAATCAATATTCCCTTCATACTTGGATAGCTAGTCCATGCCTAGGATCACGTCCAATCCTTGGGATTCTAGGATAATGAGGTCGGTGGGGAAAACGTGTCTCCCTATGGTTAATGGTAACTGAAAACATCCTCGACTAGCCATAGCCTCTGCTCCTGGGGAACTCACTAATATTGGTGTTTTAAGGGCTACGGTCGACAACTTAAACTTATCCACAAACCACCTTGATATGAATGAATGTGATGCACCAGTGTCAAAAAGAACAAGGGTTGTAAATGAATTAACCAAGAACTTACCAACAACAATGTCAGGCTGGTCATAAACTTCATCCACATTGACATGGTTCACCTGACCTCTGGTCAAGGGATTGGGCTTCTTGCCTCCAGAGCTTCCATTTCCATTCCCGTTCTTCGCCTCAGGGCAATCGGTGGCGTAGTGTCCGGTTTTCCCGCACTTGAAGCAGGTAATGTGGCTCAGATCCTTCTTTGCCGGTGTAGCGGGGTTGGAGTGATGCTGATTGTTGTTTCCTCCATTCCCATTGCCATTCCTATGGCCATTATAGTTGTGTCCATTCCCTCCATGATGTGAATGTCCTCCATGGTTATGGTGAGTGTGTCCACCATACTTGCCGGATCCTGATCCATTATTTCCCGAGTACGGGTTATAGCGAGGCTTCTGCTGAACTCCAGAGTTGTACTTTCCCTGTCTGTACTTCCTCTTGCGATTCTCCACCTGCTGCTGCTTGCCTTCCAGAATGAGAGCCTTGTCAACCAACTCTTGATAATTGTTAAAGGTAGCCACCGTCAACTGAATTCCCAAATCATCGTTTAGTCCCTCCAGAAATTTCTCCTGCTTAGCGGCATCATCGGCCACATCTCCGGGAGCATACCTGGATAACTTGCTGAATTCCTCCACATAATCACCAACAGAACGATTTCCCTGGCGTAAGTTGCGGAACTCACGCTTCTTCAGACTCATAGCTTCGGCTGAAACATGTGCGGTACGGAACGCCTGCTGGAACTGATCCCAAGTCACATTGGCTATGGGGAATGTGGTGGTGTAATCTCCCACCACGAGGCTGCTGGTCCATCCAGTTGATGTGCGGCAAAGTGCACCTTCTCAGCGTTAGTGCATCTTGCGTTGGTCAGCTCTCTTCCGATCTTGCGAAGCCAGTCATCTGCAACGATCGGCTCCGTGCTACTAGAGAACACTGGTGGGTTCAACCTCAGGAAACGGGTAAGGTTGTCGACCGGGGGTGGTGGCGGTGGGTTCTTGTTGTTCTGGTTCTGATTCTGGATGAGTAGCTGCATGAGGGCATTCTGGTTCTGGATCAACTGGGTAAGTTCCGGTGGGAATTCTGGGTCACGTCTTGGAGGCATCTGTTAGGTTTAGAGTGGATGAGAAATTAGAATAGAATAAGGGCCTAATGAGAGAAATCACTACCCATATGCTTATGATAGCAAGAAAATTTCAAATCAAGCAATTCACACATATCACACCACACAAGAAAAAACCAACAGGTAAGGTCATATCCACAAGAGATATGATCTCTTCATACTACCACAATCATTCGTCGGACTCAACTTGGTAGTGGTGGTCTGAACTAAATCTTCTCAAATCAAAGTCAACTCTAGCTTCTTCTTCTTCTTCGTCAATGATGTCTTCGTAGGTCATGGTCTCATCGGGCTGAGCAACTTGGCGATGGGGTTCGACAACTATTTTATTGAAGTGGAGAAGAGATAGAAATGAATAGAGAAGAGTATAGACCAACAGATATTTAAGGAAGTCGTAAAATAGAGTTTTCTTCCTATGGCTTTACATTTCCTAGTGGTCGCGTCCTACAGTCAGCGTGTGCTCTGATACCATCTTGTAGCGACCCGACCCAAATGGATCAAAGTCTCTGTGCTTACGTGTCATCCCTGGATCGGTATGCTGACACACACAGTACTCGAGGAATTATAACAGAGTTCAATCACACACTTTATTACATCGAGATCCTCAAAAGAGTATTTATTACAATAATATGGCCAAAGGCCATCTAAAATAAAATAACTGCGGAAGCGTCGAAGGTAAATGAGTCCATCCAACTCCACGGCAAACTGAGTGTAGAACAATGACCTATCGCACCTTTAATCTTCGTCGGAAAAGTCTGCAACATGAGATGTTGCAGCCGTGTAGGTCAGCACATGGAATATGCTGGCAATTTCACACCATAGAATAATAATGAAAAAAAACTATCTCTATATGCAAATTTAGCTCGTGGAGGCTCTAAGTTTAATTTTTGCATAAAGTCAATTTTACCCTACAACAAAGGAATAAATTTTAATTTACTACTAAATTAAAATGCCATTATTGAGAAGGTTCCTCCAACTCAATCCCAAAATCCCCAAGTTATTAGTAACCCAATAATTTCATTAAATAGAGCGATGAGATCAACCAATATTTCACTTCTAGATACTCAAGTTGTCCATAACCGGGGACACGGCTAATCATGATTAGTTTGTATACTCTCCAGAGGTTTGCGCACTTTTCCCCATAAGACTCGACCACCTCCATGATCGGAAAATCGAGACATAGCCTTTCAGAAGCGTTTGCCCTTAACCCTGGGTAGACCGGTACACCTACTTTCCCCTAAATCAGCTAGTCTACCACGGAAAGAGGTCACACAACTTACTCAACTATGCCAGAGCCAATAATGGCTTGTGGCAGCACACGAAAGTTTCTAGGCATGAAATATCTTATGATCTCTTTGAGCCTGGGTGGCGGACCTAGGGTAATCACACGGGTACTCCGGGATTCCCCTTGGGCAAGCACTGGTTTTTCCAGGTGCCCCAAACAATCCACCCAGATGTGTATTAAAGTTGCCACCTTAGGTTATCTCAAAATTATTAACTCTCGCAACTTGCATGGATCACACATACCAATCCCCGTCTACGAGCATGGCTAAGCAATATATGATATAACGAATATTCCCGGGGCGATCAAAGGTCATAGGTTCCTACCACATGAACTACATAGCATAATCACATGTTCCCAATCCTACTCATGCAATCTTTGAGGGTGAAACTAACGCATAGTTAAAAAAACTGGGTAATGAAAAATTATGATCAAAGTATGAACTTGCCTTGCTGATGTTTGTTGAACTCTAAAAATTCGCAGTAGCAGGCCTCGCACTCCGGATGATCTAGCATAAGCAAGCAATAACATATATAAGCATACAAGCAAAGAATCAAAAAGAAAACAAAGAGAGGACTTCGGAAAACTTCAAAAACAACCAAATAAAGTTTTTGTACAGAACGTAATTTTTGCAGTAACAAAAATAAATGATTTTGGTTTTAATAGAAAGTACACGTTACGAGCTTCGATTTGCAAAAATAATCACTTAAACGGAGTTACGAAACTCGAGTTACGGCCTAACGAAGTTTGAATTCAGATCTGTTTGAATTGAAACTTTAAAATTTTCAAAAATATTTTTCGTTTGGTTCTCTGGATAGAGGATATTTTTATGAACTAGTAGGAAAAAGAATCAACTAAATCGGATCTATAGATTAAAAGATATGAATTCCAAAAGATTGGGCATTTTTCTTAAAATCAATTACGGGATTTGATATGTACTACCACGTGTCCCGCTGCTAGAGGAAGATACCCCTTCGTTTTTTTTACAGAACAGAACGGAGGGAGCTATCTTTGGATCGAGCGTTTGGAAGGGAGAGGGCTCACCGATGAGAGATGCTGCAACACGCACGTCCTCCTAACCCTAAGCAGCCGCCGCCGCCACAACTACTGCCGCCGCCTCGGTCCCCCTCCTCTTTCCCGTCCGGCTGCTTCGTCGGCGGCAAGAGGAGTGGGGACCCATCCGTCTTGTTCTACTTTTCTTAGGTTTTTGTTTCTCCGACGGCATCGACGAGGTGGTGGCGACGATGGCGTGTTGGAATAAAGTCTCTCCGGTCTCTCCCTACCTCGACGATGTCCGATCCGGCGCCGGCGAAGGACCTGTGAGAGTTTGTGTCCCCAGATCGGCTGGTTCCCTTCAGATCTTGGCAGTTTGTGTGTCTTTCAAGGAGTACTTTTGGCTGGCGTTTGGTGTGGCGACCACGACATCTTCTTCTGTGTTGTTCTGTGGCTTAACCCGGTTTCTCCAACCCTCTGATCTGGTGGTGGTGGATTGCTAGCTTGTTCTGCTTGGGGTGATGCTCCAGCCGATGCTGCTTCAACGACTTTTAGATCTCGTCTCAAGGGGCGAGTGGCTATTGCGGTCTTCAAAGCCTTGTATGGCGAGGGCATTTGCAGGTGTTGCTTTTCTTTGCTGTTGGTTCAGTGCAATTTTTAATCACTGGCGAGCAGCGTACAATCAGAGGAAGAAAAGACTAGTATGCTTTTTTATTGTAATTTTATTTTTTACTGGTCGTTCTACGTCCAGTTGTCTATCCATTGTACTGGCATTTGTTTTCCTCGATGATAATTAGATGCCCTTTGGGTGTCTTTATTCAAAAAAAAGAGAGGAGAGATGCTCCGGTCGTCGGAGACGGTCGACAGTCTCAACGATGCAGCGGGTTCCAGGTGAAGGAGTGAGGCGGACGGGGCAGGGGATGGCGCGGCGAGTCAGGAAGTCTAAGGCCTTGGCCTCTGACTCGTCCAATGGTGGTGGTGGAGGGTGAACTCCGGCCAGAGATTCCACGAGATGCGGAGGGAGATGGAGAGGTTTGGACAGGGGCTCGTGGACTGGGAGGTGCGGGGTGGAGAGGGGTTCCTCGGGTCAAATTATAGTGGCCGAGGGAGCCTGTACGGGGAGATCAAAGGAGCTCAATGTGGCCATTAATGGTTGTTTGTGCATGTACGTTTTGCGGATCCGTTCAACGAATTAATGTAATGATGCTGAGTTTTTATTCCCTGAATGGATTCGTCATGATGTTCTCACATTTTTCGTGCAGACCCCGAAGTGAAACGGACAAGGAATTGAGTGTGAGGAGGAAAGGAATAGAAGGAGGCAATGGCTGTTTCTGTTTTGTTCTAGCTCCAGATGAACGTACAGAGGAGGAAGATGGTCATCGGTTGGGCTGGAAGATATGGGCCTTAGTGGGAGAAGTTGGGCCAAGGGCAAAGGAAAAAAATAGAAGAGATAGATGGGCTAGATAGCCTGACAGAGAGAAATCTTAACTAATAACAATATTAGACTAGATAATCAATAAATAAATTGTTTGCTCTCTCAGAATTATTATTTAGATCTGAAGAAAAGTGTTCACATAATAATATGGTTTTATATATGACCTTGTGAACATTTATCCGGCCTAAAATGCATTTTTTTAATAAACATTTTTGCTAAACTAATAGAATAAATTGCAAATAAAACCCAACAAATATATTTTGATTCCAAATTCAATTTCCAATATTTTCCTTGTGTTTTCGAATAAGTCATTTTATCTTCTCTCTTTATTTTGTTATAATGGAAATGATTTTTTGGTGAAATCAAATTTGATCCATATCCCAACTTTGAAATTCTCAAAAATGGTTTTAGGGAAACTTCCAACTCTCTTTTGGTCCTTGAGTTGCTCAAAGTTCCTTGGATCAAAATCAAAAATACAAATGGGGCAAAAATGCATAAATTATGGATGCATATGAATGATCTATTTATAAACATCCAAATTGAAAATTTGGGATGTTACAATTATGTGTGGTGGGGCTGGTTCTTGGGCAAGTACAACCGTGGTTCTATTTGCATCGACAGATAGCACGATCTTTTTTAAAGACCGTGTTTTTATTCCCACAGATACTGCCATCATCCCCTCCAATTGAAATTGCTGATAAACAAGAAAAGTAATTGAATGTACAGATATTGTAAGATAGACAGGTGCAATGGATAGTAGGGAAGAAAACAGGGCATGAAATAATTCGCATTTATGTTGTCTAACCAAACAGAATAGCAGGACATAATTTCACATATATGATGGCTAATTAAACAGGATATCATGACACAATTTCACATGTATGATGGCTAACTAAACAGGATAGAATGACATATTTCAAAATATGATGACTATGTAAACATGATGACATGATATAACTATACGATGTGTCTATTAAAGTGGTTGACATGCCATAAATCACAAACATGACGTCGATGGAAACATGATGGCATGATATAATTCACAGATAGAATGCCATAATTTAAAATATGATGACTATGTAAACAGGATGAGATGATATAACTATATCATGTCTTTAGAAAATGGGTTGGCATGCCATAATTCAGATACATGCCGTCTATGTAAACATCATGGCATGACATAATTCAAATATACGATTTATATACTAAGGAAGTGAGAAGAGGGCAATCGCATATATGATGTGTCAACTAAGGAGATGGCATTCAATATTGTGTATATGATGTAAAAACTAAGCATTGCAATACAACATATGCATGATATGAGTAATATAACCCTGCCAGGTTTGAGCATACACCTCAGGGGGATAATAGGACTGGTCATCTGCCTCTTAATCCTCCTCTAAAGAGCTATCTGTAACCAGCAAGATATCTGCTTCGGCAGGTAGCATTGTCTGCTCTGAAGACCTTGTTTTCTCCCGATATCTCCATCACCAATTCAAATGGCTGATGCACAGGAAGAGCAGTTGAATATACAAACATTGTCGACAAAAGCAATGAGAAATACAAAAAAGGACGGCATGATATAATTCACATATATGACGCTTGCCTAAACAGCATGGCATTGCATAATTCACATATATAATGCCTTGCAACAAGATAACATTGCATAATTCACATATATAATGTCTTGCAAAAAGATGGCATTGCATAATTCACATATATGGTAATTAGGCACTAAACATGTGGCATTCACACAAAGCATGTCTAAACTAAGCAAATGACATAGCAATGCAAGATACCATACGCACGATATGAGCAACATAACCCTGCCAAGTTAGAGCATGCACCTCCGGGGGGGGGGATATGACTAGTCATCTGTCTTTGAATCCTCCTCTGAGGAGCTATCGGTAACCAGCAAGACATGTGCTCCCTCAGATAGCATTGTCTGCTCTGAAGATCTTGTTTCCACTCCAGATTTTTCCATGACCGTGCCGAATGGCTGATGCACAGGAAGAGTAATTGAATGTACTAAAATTGTTGACAAATTTAACACGTAATAAAAAATGATGGCATGATATAATTCACATATATGATGACTGGCTAACCAGGGTGGCATTGCAAAATTGACATATATGATGCCTGGCTAAACAAGATGGCATTGCATGATTCACATATACAATAAAGAAACTAAACAGATGGCATTGACACAAAGCATGTCTAAACTTAGCAGATGACATCTTCGATGTATAGAGTAAGCAATGCAAGGCGCCATATGCATGATATTACCAACATCAGCATGCCAAGTTAGAGCAAAGACCTCATGGGGTAAATAGGAGTGGTCTTCTCCTTCTGAATCCCCCTCAAAACAGTTACCTTCCTCTTGATTACGATCCGAAATGGGTGGAGGGGGGCTGCCTTTGCGCCCACCATGGAGCGACGTCTACCTGAAATTTTATTGCCATGCAAGGCTCGTCTCTTTTGCTCTACATGATCAGTTCCATTGTGTACAATAACTGGCATGCATAGGAATAAAACATAGTGAGATTATGTAAGGAGTGCATGCACAAATCCAGAGTGATGGTAGCAAACTGTGGATAGACCCAAAACCAATAATAGTAGGCAGATAATAGCTTTAGTTAAAAAAATACAGATAATGGCTCCTTTAATGTTTGTTTGCACCCAACATGAAACTTATAGTAGACACCCGAGATTAACCAAATAGTAGACAGATAGTATTGATTGCTGCCCCAATATGTACCCCAGAACCATTTAAAAACTCAAGTTTCAGCATTAGTTTGGACCTGACTCAGAGTCTAATAGGTTAACACGAGGATAATGTAGCGTGTCATCATATTAAGCGATGCATAACGTAAGCAGACACCAAAGAGTGCGACCTCTCTTGCGGACCCGTGTGGTCCTGAAGGTCATCTGGTCAGTTGATGATGGTAATGCAGTTGTCATGGCTGCCAGCGGCGGGGAAGAAGATCTGAGGTGGCGAAAGACAGTCTGGAGAGCGGATCCCTGCTGCCTTTCATCGTTGGAGCAGCTGAGCTGGGGTGGAACACAGCGCCACAGGAGCAGGACAAACCACACAAGGTTTTCTTTGACACATATCTGTAACAAAAGTAATTATGTAAGGGCTTGTTTGAATTTGATGATTCTAACAATGCATGGATAGGAAATAGACAGGAATAGGATAGGAATGCACGTGCAAAACAGAGAATTTAAAAACATAGGATTTCTGCCAATCTGGGTGTTTGATTCACAAGAATTGGAAGATCACAGAATGCAAAAAAGCATGGTGAGATTAAGTCAAACCACAAGAAAATGTACGGTTATAATGCTATTATGCTACTATCTCCTAGTCTTGTGCTTGATGAATAGGAATATGAAAAGGAGGACAAGTGCAAATTAGAATTTCAACAGTTTTTCTTTCAAGGAGACACTAAAGGAACAAATCCTACAGTTTTCCTTTGCTCCATTCCTTTGCACCAAATTCGTGAAAAGTAGTACCATAGGAAACTTTCCAATTCCTATGTTTTTCATTCAGTTTTATTTTCAAGCACTGGCGATTCTAGTAGGCATGCTTGAGCAAGGAAAATCCTACACTAAAAAACTGTTTTGGTGCTACTTCTATTACTTTGGACCCAGGATACTACCCTACTAGCTCAACTCCCAGGCCCATCAACAAATGCACAGCTCAAACACGCAGAGATAAATAATGATGGTGTTTAAGAGAGTCCATCACAGATAGCTAAGTTGCCTGGTACCTCACTGCTTGTCATATAGTAATAATCATATTTCACGTTACTACGTGTGCTCAGTGAACAATATATATAACATGTAGAGTAAAAGAGATATGCAACAAATGTACAACCTCTTTGGCGAAGCCATGTTGATCTCAGCGTGATCGGGTTGGCCGGTGAGGATGCTTCGTCTGACTTGGTTGTCGGAGGAGGGGAATAAGATCCTAGGCGTCTGGAGATGGAGCCCAAGGTACTACTCCGCTGTGCTGGAGGGTTTCGTCATTGGAGCAACTCCGGTGAGTTGTACAACGCCGACGCTGAAGCAGGACAAGAGAGACAACGTTAACCTGAGTGGAATTCTAATAGCATCTCCAATAGATGACATAAAATACATAACCACAAAGTGCTAGATGTAAAATACATCAGCCGCTCATCTCTAAACTTAACTGTCGAAACTGAATTTAACTATCAAAACTGAACTTAACTGTCGAAACTGAATTTTACTGTCGAAACTGAACGCACTAGTAAGGTGAGGCTACACGTCAGTCGACTGGCTTTTTCATCTATGGTCACTCGATTTTGCACCCGTTGGATACGAAATCAAGGGCATGCAGTTCATCTTCAACCTCCACCCCCCTGAGCCGTCATCCACCACCGGCCAAACAGCAGCCCCCCGCCGCCCGTGGCCGGCGGTGCGCCGCCCCGTCCGCCCCGAAAACACTCCCCACCACCGGTCCGCCGCCGCCCTGGCCATCCCTCTAGGCCCCCCATGCCGAGATTTTCCTTCGGTGATCCCCACGCCACCGGCCCACCACCACCGGCGGCAACCGCCCCCACCATGAACCCTAAGATAGATAGTGGGGTACCTCTCCAGTGAGCCTCCCTCCCCGCTGCGGCTGGTTCTTCCTACACTCCGGCGAGCACCCCCTCCCCCTGAAAATCGACTGACCCGAAAGTCGATTCAATCGACTGAAGTGTAACTAAATCGGAGCAGCATCGCAAGCAAGAGCAAGAGCGAGAGCAGCAACGCGAGCAAGAGCAATAGCAAGAGCAGACCATTCAGGGGACCGAGAGCAAGAGCAGACCAGCAGCGGGAGCAAGAGCTAAAGCAGCAGCAGCTCCTACTAATGTGGACGTCGCCGCCAAGGGAGCGACGCCATGGAGGAAGTGGTCGGCGATGCCGCTGTGGATGGAGCCCCGCCATGTCGGCTCGGGACCTCGCGCCAGTAGCACCGTGAGATCGAATCAAGAAGAAAATGCGGTGATTAGTGTACAACCTCTTTGGTGGCGCCGATTAGGCCATAGGTTCATCCGAGGAAACGATGATGATGATGCTCTTCCAATGGTGCAGGTGAAGATGGCGGTGTGGGAATGGAGGTGGCGCGAAAGACGAGGGGAACATCAGGGAAGCTCCTTGGAGGTGGAGGATGGGGTGGCTGAACCGGCGGGACGACGAGATCGACGACGGATCCTCATCAGGTACGATGGATGAGGGACGTCGAGGTGTTGATGTGGACGATGTCGTTGGGGAAGAGGCTCCGGCTGGGTGGTGGACGGAGGAGGGTGTGGGGCTTCGTCGCCGGTTTTTGCGGCCTCGGTGTACGAATGGGTGGGCGGATGGGATGGGAGTGGGGAACCATGGCTTAGGGACGTGCTTGTCCGAAATGTGGGGTAAGTTACGAAAGTACCCCCACCGATTTGAGGCGGTTCTTTCGGTTCAGGGGTACCACAGGCATTTCGCGTGTCAGGATTTCACAGGAGGTGGGAGTTTTTGCGCGCGTTGTAATTTTGGACTAGCAAGGCGCGGGTTGAGATGGAGGGGGTTGTCGGTGCACAATGAGACAAAGATATATCTTAAATATTTCGGGCTAACAAGGCGCGGGTTGAAGAGGCGGGAGTTTCACAGCACGATAGACAGACTAGCTTGAAATTTTGGCATAACAAGGCGCGACTGGAAATTTCAGGAGAGCAAGCTTAATGTGTACAAAAAAAAGACAATTTGCACCTCAACACACACAACACACACACACAAACACCATTTAGTCTATAGTAAGGTACACGTGCATTGCACGCATGAGATTTGGCAACCAAATTATGAATAAATACCACATTATAGCAGGTAAGCTTTTAGTCATATATGCATGATATAGATGTTAGTTTAATTCTTATAGTTCATTTCATTCAAAATCATCTAGTTTTTATAAGAAAGCTAATCTATTTTAAGATTCATGGAATTTTGCATTGTAAGACATAAAGTAAAAAACAAATAATGGCAAATCATGTAGAAAAACATTTGGGCAATTCTAGTACGGAAGATTCTAGAACAAAGAAGAAGTGCTTGTGTTTTGAGGTTTGTGCATTATGCTTAAGTTCAACCATGGAGTCTTCTAGATTGAACATGTGGCGAAATCTGGTGGAATCTAGATGATATCCAACGGCCAGTAGTGCTCATATTTGCCATCTCTACACCATCGGATTCGCCTCATCCTACGACCATCTTTCAAAGTTAATGTTACCCGCACACAATATAAAAAATAAAAAATATAATATATATAGGGGTATTGATATACATATGTGATGCGAAAGCCACCTATCATCTTTAGTTAGAATAGTGTGTCCATGCACCGATGCAATGTGGCCAAACGATGTCTGCCATCGGTATCTCAAATTCAAATCAGTCTGACCTTGTTCAATGTGTATACATTACAACATGCTCGTTTCCAAACCACACCGCGCAGATCTCTGTTATATTCATGCATGCATCGGTTTCAAACATCAGGATCTCTTATTCAAATATTTGAATTCAACTTTACATTGATTATGACCTCACCTAGTCTTTTACACCCACACAGTTGTCTTCTCTTTATAATTGTACCACTAACTTTCTCTCGTGCATGCATGCACACACAATACCAATCGGCATTATCCATCGCACACATCTTTTTCTTCAGGTCGGTCTCCCATGAAGGCACACACCCACACACATCCCCCTCTCCATCATATCGAGCATTCTTTATCTCTCACGCATGCATGCGCAACAATCGATGTTCCTCCATGTCTGTCTGTATATAGCTAGGTCTTTCATAGTTTTCCACACAAACTGATCAATCAATATATCCAGTGAGGTCTCACCCTCTTTTCCACGTCCACATATATAGCTAATACACCCACATTAATTATATATCCAACGTCCCCCTCTCATCATCCATGCCTTCCGCTTCATCTCTCAGGCGCACGCACAATGGCGAAGACAGGGGCAGCAAGGGCCCTGCCCCCCCTAACATAACCATATATCAAGGCTAATATGAATGTGATCATTAGACAATTGCTGCTAAAAATGTTTTAAGTTCATGAATTGGCCCTCCTTGTAAAGATTAGCAATGCTTGGCCCCCTAGCTCATTTATTTTTCATGGCTTCGCCACTGCGCGCAACAGCGCACGTTCTTGCCCCCTCTCTCTAAATATCGATCTCGCACTTGTGCACTCCTTCATAGTCTCCCTCCACTCGGCCCCTCGCACCATCTTCTAGAACCCCACCGGATTTTGCCACATGTACAATCTAGCAGACTCCATGGTTGAACTTAAGCATAATGCACAAACCTCAAAACAACAATGGTTCTCCTTTGTTCTAGAATCTGCCGTATCATAACTTCCCAAACTTTTTTTCTAGTTGAATTGCCATTATTTGTTTTTACTTTATGCTTTTCACAATTCCATGAATCATAAAATAGATTAAGGGCTTCTTTGATTCAAAGGATTCTCAAAGGAATTTTGGAGGATTCTAATCCTTAGGAAGTTTTCCTATCTTGGTTGTTTGATTCGTGGGATTGTAAACCATAGGAATTTTTCCATATGATTCATTTGCACTAGATTTCATAGGAAACATCCCATCCACTCAAACCTCTTTGAAATAATTCTGCGTTTTTTCTATGCACAATCAAACACTCATACAATCTTGTAGGATTCAAGACGACATTCCACTATAATCCCATGTTTTCCCTATTCCCTCCTTTTGGAAATCCTACGAATCCAAGAGGCCCTAGCTTTTTTTATAAAAACTAATTGATTTTGAATGAGATGAACTATAAGAATTAAACGAAGGTCTACATCAGGCATATATGACTAAGAGCTTACATGCTATAGTGTGGTATTTATTCATAATTTGGTTGCAAAATCTGATTCGTGCAATGCACGTGTACCTTACTAGTACTTCGAGTATGTGGAAAACACGTAAATTAGAATTCCAATGGCACGCTACAGAGTGTCTCTCTTACAGTTCATGAAGCCACGTGGCACATGTGGAGGCGTTGTCGCATCCTCCTTGTGTGGATTGATCACAGTGACGTGCTGCTGGTTCCAGAAGAATGTACTCGTCCTCCATGAGCCATACTGTCGGTACATGCATGAAGTGAAGATGTGCAAGCACGCCACGCACGCACTCATTCCCTCGCACGCACACGCAGGTACACGAGCGGACACAATTTTGTACCAAGATCCACCCCATGTGATAATTTGACGCGTCTAAAGTCGTTCACTTCATTGATGGTCAATTAATACAGCGCATGCAAATTGAGTGGACGTGAGGGCGGAAGAAAGACATTACTACTCCACTACGCGCATGCGAGTAGTTAAATCATGGGTTGCTAGTAGTACTTCCATTGGTCTCCTTCATATTTTGTGCCAATTTTTAACAGTAACATAATATTTACGCATTTTAGCAGTGTAGTCTACTTGAAATTGATGTTCCACTAAACTCATCGGGAGCCGTTTCGGGCCTCGAAATCAAAACCATCAATTAATCTTTATCTTGTTCCCATCCCATTTGAAAGCCTTCTCACACCTACTAGTACGTACCAAGCCTGAATGTGTTCCCACTATGTAGGTATTAGTACTAGTGCTAGTACTTAGGTTATAGAAAGGGGAACTACCTAACCGAAAATTACTCTACCTTTCCTCCTCATAAGTGCTTCTTCTTCGTCCGTCCTTGCCATGGCCGGTGAGTAGAGCTCTAGGTCGAGAACTACTCGTAACAAGGGAGCGACAACCAAGGCTGCGGAAGAAAAAAGAGGGCTTGCCGCCACGCAGAGACCTCGAAAGATCTCTCACGGGCAGGCGATGGCTCCTAGGAGCGCCCTAGCCGCGGAGGCGAACATGCCGAGCTGGCGGCGCTGGAGTCATTATCCCTCGACGGCATGCCCGATCAGCTCAATAAGCACCTCAATAAGCAGAAGGAGTTCATCCACGACTTGGTGGAGCTACTGAAGGAGAGCCTCGACGGCACGCCCACTGAGCTCAATAAGCAGGGGGTTGACCGCCGGCTTGGTGATACTGCTAAAGAAGAGCATTGCCTCAGAGAAGAAGGCGACCAGCAAAACCCTGCAACTTTAGGAGGACAAGGCGAAGCTCTGCCACGAGCTCGACCTGTTGAAGGAGAAGAACACCGGCTGGAAGAAGCTGCATGAGAATAGTAGTTCCTCGATGAAGATGCTGCAGGCCCTCATCATGGAACAGAAGGAGGAGTTGGCAAAGCTCCGCATCGAGCACCCGGGTGCTGTCAAGGTACGTAATGCGACCGTGGAACAGATGATGAAGGCTCATGTCGAGAAATCCCGCGTCATGGACAGAATGAAAAAGATGGCAGAGGAGACGCGCAAGGAGATGGAGGCCGTGGAGGCGATGAAGAAGCAGTTTAGATCATTTGGGGTGATAATCTTCCTTCTTCTTTTGCTCCTGTGTTTCATCTTTTGCTTCGGGTGTTTCGCCGCACGTGTCATGTTCTCTGCGAGGCATGAATAGAACAATGCTAAGGATGAGATGACTAGCAAATTAGATCATTTTTTATCGCCATATGGCACTGGGCTGCCGTGTTTCATGCTCCTCCGTCGTAGTACTACTCCAGTGGAAAACTTGAGTATACCGCACGGTTCTTTGCTCCTCCTCAGGTCGTCTTCACATTTATACAAGCAGTCAAATCACAAGGCCCCACCTTCCAGCAGTAATGAGCCGTCAAGTCACAAAGGCCCTCGCCTCTCGTGAAACCGACCAAGCTAGACTGCCCCGCCCTCTAGCCTTTTAAAAAATGTATACTTTTGTACAATAGTAGTATCGATGGATTGCGCCATGGAGCAAAACTTGAAATTAAAAAAAAGGTGGTACATATAGAGAGCGCTCGTCGCCAAATTATGCATATAGTACTATTAAAAAGGCTAGTCACAATAATGGTGTCCAGCACAACCCACCCCTCAAATAAAACTAAGTACCCTAGAATTCTTTGACAAAACTAAGCACCCTGAAATTCTTTGACAACTAAACTGCTGGCTATATGATGTTGGCCATATATATTGTACGTATATAATGTGAAGAAACGAGTGGTAGTACTATACCAACTAAAAGATGAAATGTAAGAAATACTAGTATGTACGTACTGAAGAGTTAAAGTAACGAGAAGAAACATAACATAGTTCTGCTGGGGGCTCAACACAACACACCCCTCAAATTAAACTAAGCACACCTGAAATTAAACTATGCAACTAATCCGGTAGACACTGCATTAGAACCACCATGAGCAACGACACTGCCACCTTACTCGGAGTCCTCGTCCACGTCCTCGACTTCATCCTTGTCCCTCTTCCTCTTGACCGATACTTCTTTGCTTGAACCGCACACTTGGCTCTTGCTCTTCATCCAACCCTTGTAGATATTGATACAAAGTTAGCCATCCATTGCAGTGTAGTGGATGTGGTCTATATCTAGTACATTCCGCTGCCATGCATGACGATGAAACGTGTATTGAGGTTTCTCCGGTTTACCGTACGAAGGATGAACCATGGCTCCTGCCAGGGTCAACATTGAAGGCTGGCCACTGGAGGGCAGCAAACGATTCTTCTGGAGGTCGAAGGGGTTGCCTACAACGAGGCCTATCTGACCCAGGACTTTTTTGTTGTTCGTAAAGTCTACAGTAACGAATTTGACTAGGTTTCTCTTGAGGAAGTTCTTAAAATCTAGGCATTCAACGTCGGCATAGCATATATGGTAGACCAAGCGTAAGTCATGCACGCAAACCTGGATCACAGCGGGCTTCTTCCTCTCTTCCTCCTTTAGATCCTTCTCTCGTCCCAAGACTGTGGTGTACTCAACATCTAGCCCAGCGACCCACTCATCATCTGAGTTTTTGAACATGCGTTTGAAGCGAGCAAGGCATCCTTTCACCGTCGCGGAAGAATGGGTGTAGATAATGTCGAACTCATCGCCAGTGATGGTTCTAACCTTGTACTCACTGCCGATCATGGAGATTTGGGATGCCATGGATTTGGGAGGAGGGTTAGGATTAGTGGAACTGCTGTAATGTGAAAGTATGGGACGACTAGGAGCGAACCACCGTAATATTAAAGGATGTGCGGGGACGAGTAGGAGCGAACTACCAGCGGGCGAATGGCAGGGTAGTGTCTTTCCATTCTCCCATGATATAGGCTTCCGAGAGCCCTTGGATATGAGATCGAACGGTTGCATGGCGTGATTCTAGACCTATGGGTGAATATCCTATCCTGGGGGGTTATTCTGCAAATTTTCAGCAACTTAACATGCGATCGTTCGATCTCAGATCCAAGGGCTACTAGCAGCCCGTGTCATTGGCACGCCTACCATGACCGTCGCATCGCTCGCGCGGTCGCCCCCTTGGAGATTTAACACGGCGTGTTAGGCTATCTGATGTTGGCATGTCATCACTTAGTCACTCATACTACAACAAGGTTAGCTCTAAGGTTGGCTATAAGTGTATTTTTTTACTTCTCTCTATCTCTTTCTTCATACTCCCTCCGTCCCATAATATAAGAACGTTTTTGGCACTAGTGTAGTGCCAAAAACGTTCTTATATTATGGGACAGAGGGAGTAGTATTTATTGCATTTGCCAAGGAGTGACCTCTTCCAATGAAATGGTGCTTTAGATAAGGTGCTAAGGGCATTAAATGGCTTAGCAATCAAGTCCCCAATGCATAGGTGCTTACCACTTTTTTTTGCTAAGTTTGCTTCATTTAATTAGCTATAGACTCAAAATTCTCTTTTCACCTAGGTACACGCGCTTAGCACCATTTCTTTCTTGGGTCACCAAACTAGTCTCTCTCTTCTTAATTAACTTGTCACATCAGACTTTATGCCTATGTGGCAAGCTTAGCACCTGTAGGAGCAAGTAAGTAGTACAATAGTGGGCTATATGTGGAGGAAAGAGAGGCAAGGAAAAAGTGGAGAAGTGGGCTCCCATGCAAGAGCCACCCTCTACTACATGGTGGAGCATTGGGAGAGGCACCTGTATGGAGGTGGTCAGGAATTGGGAGACTCACGCCGTTCGTAGCGTCGCAGTTAAAATAATAATGGCAAGTCAAATCACGGGGCCCCACCTGTCCAGCAGTAACTCGCTGTCAAATCACACAGCCCTATGTTTGCAGCAGCCTACTCCCTCATCTTCTTGCGTCTCTGTCGAACCGACTAGGAGGAACTGCCCCGCCTACCGCACAGGAAAAGCCCCGCCCTCGACTTTTAAATAGTACAGTATACTAATTTTGTATCCATGGATTGCGCCATGGAGCAAAGCCTCTAGAAAATGGCGGTACACATGTACGGAGTATACAACACGCCTGTAGCGTTTGCATCACACCCCAGACGGTCGGTCGGTCTGGCACGCTGCTCTCCGAATGGAACGCGCATCATATTGCGTTTGCACACACATGTGGGACCGCAATTGAGAACCGACCATAGGCACACTCCCCGGCCTCGCATGTCGGGTGACTTAATAGAAGAGGAGACGAGCTTTAGTACTAGAGAAGTGTTTTACTACGTTGGTGCCTGGACGATCCCTGCAAGACACGGAAGATCAGTTCGTCCATGCATGTGACCAGACTCCAGCAGACACGCCTAGATTGGCTATCGTCTAAATATCGTGCAGGCTGTGTTGTACAGGGCTATAGTTCTGGTGAGAAATCTAAAAAAAGGTTTCTTGTCATCTCGCCAAATTAGGTGTCATGTTCTTCGGATCACTGTGAGGGTTAAACAGCAACAACTGAGTTGGGCTAGTCATTGGGGGCACATGCACGAAGACTACTCGGCTGCCATCTAGGTCAAGCCGGCTATGTTAATTAGGAAATCTATCGATGGACCCCTTTTCTACGAGTTTATCTTTAATTTAAGCTTTGATCCTCGTCCAGTTTGTCCGTCGGGATTCATGTTGTCTCCTTTGGGCAGTGAGGTTATGATTTCTTGTCATGTGGCAATTTTTCGTGTTATATGTTACAATCCGGTGCTTTAGATCAAAATGACGACAACTGCGCCTCCAGGCCACGTGCATGAAGACTTCTCGACAGTCATTGACGAGGTCAAGCCGGCTTCGGTAGACAAAAGAAAACTAGTACTCCACTATATAGGCAGGAGCCTCCGCGCTTTCTCGCTAGTGTTGCTCTCTTCACATTGTCTCGTCCTCTCCAGATCTAAACACGACAGCGGTGGCCACACACACACTCTCTCTCTCTACTCATCGCTGGTCACAGATCCAGCTGGATCCTCTCCGTCGGGGAAGGTGAGAAGGTGCAATGTTCACGCGGTCGTCCTTGGCAACGACTCTTACCCACTGTTGGCGCGTCCCGATCAGCCTGCCTTGCTGTTCTCTCCCAAGCACCGCTGGCGAGGGAGGGCCTCCGACCCCTTCTTCCTCACTGCCATAGTGTGGGCAGGTCCGGCCTCCCGCCGTCCACCTAGCGACATCCCGGCGACCATCAGGTATAACTTCCTTTGAAACCGGCCTTTCTATACTTCTGGAGCTCCTGACGTCGCTGCATTTGTATCTTTTACTATTTCTCAGGCCCCCTCGTAGATAGTATCGATCTACTGTTCGAAAACCACCTAAATTTTTATGGTTAAGAGGTAAAACTAGTTCATGAACTCGAATCTAGTACTACTTGGTTCAAACAAGGAAGAAAGGGGGTGGGGGTGGGGGGAAGATTTGTTACCTGAATCTAGGACTTGGTCGAAAGAGGAAATAATGGGGGCGAAAAGTAGTAGAGACTGGCTATCCAACTGGTCTCTAGGTCTAATAGGGAAATAAAGGGAAACGCAGTACAAACTCAATATAAACCCGATCTATTGGTTGAAAAAGGAAATAAAGTGGGGACTGGGGGACAAGTCAACAGAGTAAGTCCAGCACTAGATTTGCTAGCCTCACACAGTACAAGGTGGCTATACCGAACAAAAATGGGACCAACCCAGATATCCTGTTCTGATGTTTGTTGCCCCGAGCCACTCTTATGTAATGACACTGGTAAAATGTAGCAGTCGCACTGTTAAAAGTAAGGACACGTTAAACCAATGTTGTTTTCAATGTAATGCCTCCAGTAATATGAATCAATGGCACTTTTTTACATGTCCTGCTAAATTTCCCATTGAGATAAGTTGGTTCTTTTCGTTAGAAATGCAACTGTCCTGGTCCGCCTACTCTCCCGTGCCCAAAGTAATGTCGTATTTAACGGTTGTCATAGTTAATCCTAATGCCCACACTAATATCTAGCAATGCCACCGCTTTAGAAATTGCTACTGTCCTTGTAGGATTGCCATTCAGATAAGGAACATGCTTCTTTTCATTTGATGCATGTTTCATCACTTGTTAGTCACCCTCCTTTCCACCTTTTTTGTGCAAACAGAGATATACATTTCACGCTCGATCTTAGTTGAACTGCACAAATGATATCCAAATTATAGTTGAACATTCCAGGAGCTTCACAACCAACCTTGATGTTGCTCAATTTTATTGCAACTAATGAAGAAGAAGCTCTGTGGGTTTCGTTTTCTGATGGAAATGGAACCGGGACTGGAGCCCTTTTCTTAAAAAATGAAGAAGTTGCTAGCTCACAGGACATTGCTTCATTTTAGGTGAACTGCACCAAAAGGTCCCATGAATTGAATCATCCATGTTGGTGACTAAAAGAGCCAGCTTCAGCATCCCAGTCTAAGCACCCCCGGCCTCCATGTTGGTGACTGAATCATCCATGTTGGTGACTGAATCATCCATGTTGGTGACTGAACGCACAGTACACCTCGTTTGCCACCTGCTCGACCCTAGTGTCACTGATAAAATGAAGTAATAATATAGTTAAAATAGCGCGAGTGTTTTCTCTATCATTTCATTTCCAATGTAGATAAAGAAAGTGCTTCTCTTTGTTAATGTATGTTTCATCAACTAGTCTTATTGTTAATGTTTAAGCGTTTGTGCAATCTAGGGTGCTTAATTTTAGTTGATCTGTACAAAAATAGAGATTTGAATGTCTCAAGGCGCCTCCTTGTACTACCGCTGCACACTGATGTTCATCCCCGACAGAAGGTGTATCTGGGAGACTTGGGACGATTTCCAGTATGAGGCATACCGTATGAGGCGTCGCAGGGCCCATCTCGCCCTCGCAGCATGGCATACTATGATACTATCGCAATATTTTCTTCTATTTATTTTGTGTGTTTCATCAACTAGTGCCACTATAATGTAATCACGCTTTTTCATTATCTATGCAAACATGGTTATTCAGCTGCATTTTGGTGGAATTGCACAAATGTACGTATGGAACCGGCATATATGCAGAGTGTGAGGTGTGCCAAGTAAAAATTACCGACACCAGCCATGCTCCATACATGCATTGGCATCCACCACCACCGGTGGGATGTGTGGCGCTCTCTGTGGATGGATATTTCTCGGCAGCAAATCCTCACTACAAAAAAAAAGACACATCCATGACATTTTGGGCCGAACAAATTTTTTTCCTGTCATACATATGACACTTCTATGACAATAATTGTGACAAAACCTGGTATCATCATAGATGTGGCGGGCTCCTACTTCTATGACAAAAAATCATGACAGAAAATGGGCTTTTCGTCTTGGGCGGGCCAGAGACGCAGCTGCATGACATTATTTGGGCCATCCATGACGGAAAAAACCATGGTAGAATCGAGGGCAAGGAAAATTTCGGGGAGTTCCCGGTTACGGTGGGCGGTCGAGGGCCGAGCGATGCACGTTTCTCTCGTGCACGTACGCGTGTGTGTGCGAGGCGGTGTCTCTAACTGAACCCGAGCGAGGCGTTGGGCTCTAACTGAACTCGAGCGATTGCAATGCAGGCTACGCATTGCTGAACCCGAGCGATCGATCGATGGCTGTTAGCTGAACCCGATCGAGCAATTCCTTCGCTACTGCTGCTAACTAAAGCCGATCGATGCTGCCTCTCTGGATGAACGGTGAGTGTTGCGGGGGGGGGGGGGGGGGATGAACAGTGAGCGGTGGCGTTGCCTCTGGATGAACAGGACACCGTGGTGTGGAGGGCTGGATAAACAGTAGACTGTGGAGGGGTGCCTGTGGAGGGGTTGTTGAACAGTAGCCGGTGGAGTAGCGCGCGGTGGAGGATGGATGAACAGGAGCCCGTGGAGGCTAGAGGAGGTCGACGGTAGCCCGTGGAGGCTGGAGGAGGTCGACGGTGGAGATGAACAGTATCCCGTGGAGTCCCGTTTTTCGGTACGCCACACCCCTCTCGATGAACAGGACCCCCGTTTCGACCATAGCACTCCAACACAAGTCAGTTTCATCTGTTTTGCGGTACGACACACCCCTCCCGATCAACAGGACCACCGTTTCGACCGTAGCGCTCCAACACAAGTCCGTTTCGTCCGTTTTGTGGTACGCCACACCCCTCTCGATCAACAGGACCCCCGTTTCGACTGTAGGAGGTCCGTTTCCTCCGTTTTGCGGCACGCCAGACCCCTCCCGATCAACAGGACCCCCGTTTTGAACGCGGCCAGTCGAACACAAGGCCGTTTCCTTCGTTCTGCGGTACGCCAGGCCTTGTTTCCATCGCCTGTTCCGTCCAAGCCCTCCCGATGAACACGACGACGCATTCCGTTCCGACCCAGCCGGTTGGCTCCGCATGAACACGACGACGACGTTGTTTCAACGTTCCGACCCAGCCATGTACACAAGCCATGGCCGTACGTATGCACGAGTAGGCGTTCGAGACCCCGCCCGTATGTACACATACGTGGCCGTATTTTCTTTCTTACACCCTGGCTGTTGTACGTACGTGTACATGCTATGTGCACGCCTCTACTACGACACGTGCGCGCCTCTACAACGACCAGTATGTACGTACACCTTCGCGGCCATAATGAAAACACTACGTACGCTTCGACCAGGTGGGTCCCGACTGTCAGGCACTTCCTTGCCTGCGAAGATGTAGCTGGTGGGTCCCAGCAGTCAGGGGGGCGAATTGTTTTGTTTTTTTCCTGGACGCACTTCCTTGCATCTGAAGATGTAGCTGGTGGGTCCCAGCAGTCAGGGGGGCGAATCGTTTTTTTTTACCCGGACGCACTTCCTTGCGTGCGAAGGTGTAGCTGGTGGGTCCCAGCAGTCAGGGGGGGAACATTTTTTTCGCGAAATACGGTGGCCCGTCCAGTGGGTCCTCGCTGTTAGGTGGAGGAATAATTATTTTGCACGTAATAAGGAGGCACTTCCTTGCTGCGGCCGTGGACCCAGCTGTCAGCCTCTCCACGTATAGTCCACGTCCGATGGAAGCCGTTCCTTGACCACGTTGACCACGCCGCACCGAGAGCACCAGGGCGGTGGACGACGGCGAGGCCTAGGAAGGGGACGGTGCGGAGCTGGGGAAGATGCGGCAGTGGATGCACACGCGTAGAGGAGTATGAGGGTTCACTGGTTCGCTGTGGTGTGAGGCTGTCGTTGCTGCTGAATAACAAGCGGTGTGGGTGAGTAGAGGGATGGCTTGACCAATAGTGGGAGTAGTAGGAGGCGGTGAGGCCTCCGCCGCATCGCAGCCGGCCATGGGAGGCAGGAGCACGAGGCCCGACCGGCGCTGGTTTGGGCGGCTGGAGCAAGAAGACCAGAGGTTGAAGAAGCACTACGGCCGTTGGATGGACATTGTATGGTCATTGGAGCTAGAATCATGCGTATTGACTAAGTTGACAAAGCCCTCCGTCCCCGTGAACTTAGTAGGCCCACAAGTCAGCCTGCCATTATACTGGGTCCCAGCTAACAGGGGGAGTATTCATTTTTGTGCGTAATAAGGAGGCACTTCCTTGCGTGCGAAGATATAGCTGGTGGGTCCGAGGTGTCAGCGGCAGTAACATTTTTTTCACGAAATACAGAGGCCCTTTTGGTGGGTCACTAATGTCAGGTGGAGGAATCATTATTTTTTGCGTAATAAGGAGGCATTTCCTTGTGTGCGGCCTTGGACCCAGCTGTCGGCCTCTCTACCTAAAGTCCACTTCAGATGCATGTCGGTCGTTGACCACGTTGACCAGGCCGCGCCGAGAAGCACCAGGGCGGTGGCCGACGGCGAGGCCTAGGAAGGGAACGACACGGAGGCAGGGAAGACTCGGCAGTTGTTTCCCACGCGGAGGGGAGTACGACTGTACGAGGGTTTACTAGTTCGTCTGTCGTCACCGGAGAATAACATCAGGTGTGGGTGAGTAGAGGGATGGCTAGGCCAGCAATGGGAGTACGGTGGGGCAGTGAGGCCTGCACGGCAGCACAGCCAGCCGCAGGGAGGAGGGAGCAGGCAGTCCCGCCGACACTTGTTTGAACGGCTGGAGCAGGAAGAGCAGAGATTGAAGAAGCACGACGGCCCTTGGATGGACATCCAACAGTCACTGCTTGTGCGTCAACCTTTTTTTAGGAAAGCCTCAAATCTATGGAAAACAACATACAACCCATCTGCCATTATTTCTAATAATTTACAGCCCATTTGCTAATTCTTAAGGTTTTTATTGGAGCCCATATTCTTTTTGTTAGCATTACAGCCCATATTGTGGCCACGGTTAAAAAATCATATGAAATTTTGCATATTTCGGTGCGGTCCGAACTGTTTTTAATCCCAAAATTTCGACTCACATTCAAACTGATTTTAAAAATAAATGTATATCAACATAAAATGCAACAAATTCTCCACGCATAAAAAATAATGTAATTTAAAATCTCAAAATGAAAAAAAGATATTTGAAACTAATTGCCAGTTTGATGTGTTTTAAAAATGTACATCCCATTTCTCATTACTGATGGGCCATTTTCTCGGCCAGCCGAATGAAAGCTCTCCTCGTCTTGAAAGATTTGCAGCCCAACAGGCCTGACAAAGCGACTTACTTGGCAAATCACAAAAAAACTGGGCTGTGGCCGTGGACCCAGCTTCAACTTCTCCACGTACAGTACTCTTCTGATGGAACTCGTTCCTTGACCAAGTTGACCATGCCACGCGGAGAGCACCACGGCGGTGGACGACAGCGAGGCCTAGGAAGGGGACGACGTAGAGCCGGGGAAGACGCGACGGTGGAAGCCCGCGCGGAGAGGAGTACGAGGGTTCACTCGTACGGCTGCGGTGTGAGGCTACCGTCGCCGCAGGGCCTGGCCAACGGTGGGAATAGTAGGGGGCGGTGAGGCCTCCGCGGCAGCACAGCCCGCCACGGGAGGAAGGAGCATGCGACACGACCGGCGCTGCTTTGGGCGGCTGGAGCAAGAAGACCAGAGGTTGAAGAAGCACTACCGCCGTTGGATGGACATCGATGGTCACTTGAGCTAGAATCATTCATATTGACTAAGTTGACAAAGCCCTTCGCTCCCGTCAACTTAGTACGCCCACAAGTCAGCCTCCCACCAAGGTGGGTCCCAGCTAGCCGGGGAGTATTCATTTTTTGTGCGTAATAAGGAGGCACTTCCGGTGGGTCCGAGCTGGCAGTGGGGGGAACATTTTTTTCCCGAAATATGGTGGCCCGTCCGGTGGGTTCCAGCAGTCAGGGGGAAACATTTTTTCACAAAATACTGGTGGCCCGTCTGGTGGGTCCCTGCTGTCAGGTGGAGGAATAATTATTTTTCGCGTAATAAGGAGGCACTTCCTTGCAGCTGCCGTGGACCCAGCTGTCAGCCTCTCCATGTACAGTACTCTTCTGATGGAATTCGGTCGTTGACCACATTGACCATGCCGCACCGAGAGCACCACGGTGATGGACGACAGCGAGGCCTAGGAAGGGGACGACGCGGGGCCGGGGAAGACGCGACAGTGGATGCTCACGCATAGAGGAGTATAAGGGTTTACTCGTTCGGCTGCGGTGTGAGGCTGCCGTCGCCACAAAGTAACAGGGGGTGTGGATGAGTGGAGGGATGGCCTGGCCAGCGGCGGGAGTAGTAGGGGGCGGTGAGGCCTGCATGGCATCACAGCCGGCCACAGGAGGCAGGAGCAGGCGGCACGATCGGCACTGCGTTGGGCAGCTGGAGCAAGAACACCAGAGGTTGAAGAAGCACGATGGCCGTTGGATGGACATCGTACGGTCACTACAGCTAGAATTGTTCATATTGACTAAGTTGACAAAGCCCTCCGTCCCCGTCAACTTAGTGGGCCCACAAGTCAGCCTCCCACCAAGGTGGGTCCCAGCTAGCAGGGGAGTATTCATTTTTTCTGCTTAATAAGGAGGCACTCCGGTGGGTCCGAGCTGACAGCGGGGGGAACATTTTTTTCACGAAATACGGTGGCCCGTCAGGTGGGTCCCAGCAGTCGGGGGGCAGAGCATTCTGGCACTTTTTGGCGACTTTCACTTTCAACCCGATTCACCGCCTACGTGCCCTTTATGCCCAGTCATTCTGAAGAACACGTGCCCCCCCCGTCTTACCGCGGCTGCTGGCACAGAGTTAGCCGGGGCTTCTTCCTCGAGTCCTGTCATGATCGCGCACTCGACGAAAGCGCTTTACAAGCGGCATTGCCCTTCTTCACTCACGCGATATTGCTGGATCGGGCTTTCGCCCATTGTCCAAGATTCCCCACTGCTGCCCCTCGTGGGAGTCCGGGCCGTGTCTCAGTCCCAGTGTGGTTGATCATCCAAAAAGACCAGCTAAGCATCATTGGCTTGGTCAGCCTTTACCTGACCAACTACCTAATACTACGCAGGCTCATCAAACAACGCTTTTGAGCTTTCTTCAGGATTTGGCTCGAACTGTTCGGCAGATTCACATGCGTTATGCACCGGTTCGCCACTTTGTTCTCAACTATTCTGATTCCAGCAAACGGAGGCCGTTAGGTCAAAGCCGTAGCGCGCTCCCTGTAGTTTTGAAGCAGGGCGAGACAACTTTAGCTAGGAGCCTCTTTTCCTTCTGCCCAGCTCCCCGAAAACAACGTTCGACTTGCATGTGTTAAGCATATATCTAGCATTCCTTCTGAGCCAGGATCAAACCCAGATTTTGACTATATTAGGCGGGGACAGGATTCGAACCTGCAGTCTTCAGGTCATGAGCCTGATGAGTTGACCAATTCCTCTACCCCGCTTCTTCCCTTGATCTTTCTTTCCCTCTTCCCATAAACATTGCTTCTCTCTCCTAACCACTCTTAAATATGTGAAATACACGGAATCGATCCAAAACTACAAGCAAGGGAATCAACTCTTATTGCCGTAAAGGAAAAATAACCCCTTTCCTTTATATATATACACAAGGAACAAGTAGCCTTCGCCACCTATTCCTGAATTAAGGCAACACGAGAAATCTTTCTCTATGTCAATTCAAAACAAAACAAACGGACGACTAAATCCTATAAATGAAATTCTATTGAGAAGAGCTTGCGCCTATGCTTCTATAAAAATCACCTATGTGGAACGGATGCTTCTACTTGGTCATCATAGACCAGCAAATCCATTTGAGAGCTGTCTTCCTTTGATGGTAGTGTCCTTTCTTCACGCTCACCATCTCTGCAGAGCTTAACAAGATAATCCACGCCAACAACCAAAGCCAACAAGCCTTTGCTCAGAAGCTCTTTCTTCATCTAAGCTTTTAGTAACATTAGCTATCATCAATAGGGTGGAACGCATTAACCAGTAGAAACCTTGCTTCAAGGTAGATTCTTACATGTTTGGAGTTTTTTCTGGATCCAGGTACCTCAGCTATTGGCCTTACATGGCCTGACATGGGTATTCCCTCTTTCTAGTCCCACTCTTCTCCAACAGAGCTCCCTCACTGAGCGAGCATTCAGCATTCCTAGTATGCTCCACTCATTCTACGCCAAGCACCCAATCACGGGATCAGAATCACACCCTAGATCATACCTTTCACGAAAGAAAAGGACAGGCAGCCACTGCTAAACCAAGATCTCCATCTCTTGACTCCATCAATCAATCTTACCTTATAGGGCACAAAGGTATATTTACCATACGAGATGTGTGCACCTACTAAAGGGAATAGAAAGATCTTGGGCACAAATACTCCACTTTTCACGAAAGACATAGATTCACCAATGATTGGTTGGACTAAATACTACATTTATTTGCTCGGAAGAAGGAAAGTTGGCTATGAGAATGATTTCTCATACGTAGTCTTTCCTAGGACTATTCCAACAGGATGCTCAGAGGTGGGTGGAGAAAAAGCTCAAAAGGCATACTTCCTGCGCTTTCAGAGGATCTAAATCAGTCTTCATCCTTTCGCTTTTCAAAGCCCCTCGCAATAAATATGTAAATTCGTTTCGTAGAAATTCAGAGATTTTCAATCTCCTCGAAAGAAAATGAGTTCGATCAGCAACACCGGTCTCCGCAGCACCAGGATAAAGACCTTCTTTTTACCCATAACCTTTCTCTGCAGCATTGGAACCAAGATCGGGCTTGGCATAGTTACGAGGTTCCCGTTCTATTTAACTAACACTAACTGAAGCTAACCAGAAGCTTTCTTATCATGCAACTCTTGGATCGAAAAGAGGCTGCTGGACTGGACCACGGCTGAAACTGCCAGGCACGGACTAAAAGCTTTTATCAGGGATTCCCGAGTCAAACGATTACCATACATAGCATAGAGCTGGAAGCTACACTAGTGTACAGAGAAGACTGGATGTGAACACGGGCGGACATTGGCTATGTATGGGGCACTCACTAATCACTATTAGCAGGAAACAACTAGCAGAAACAAAGATGAACACACTTTCACTCCTTGCTCTTCAACACGTACTCACACGAGGGACTCTCAAATCTCTATTTCAGACCATAATCTTTCGATCCCTTTACCGAAGTGATTGATAGCAGGGCTCCAAAATCATAGGGCTTCTTCTATTTTTAGTGTGAACTCACTTCTATTCTATATCAAGATAGGGGCTTCAGTACTTGGCTGACCGCCCGGTGGAAGACCTGGTTCTACCACACAAGGGCAGCTTTCCTAGTCTAGGATTATTTTCCTCATATGTAATTTCAACTCAATGTGGAAATGTCCGATCTTATTCCAAAATAGAAGGTCTTCATGAAGGTCTGTCTTGTTTCAGGAATATAGGTACTGAAGTTCAATAGCGGTAGGTACCAAGGAGAAGACGAGTCAGGGCCGATTGACAAGACTAGCTAGGCTGACCTTCCAGCCATACTCCATCCCATATCGAACGGAAGTGCTAAAGGTTTCATGTGATGCTGACCTCAATGAACCAGACCTCAAGAATTCGTTCATCCCTTGGCTCCGAGGATTGGTCCAGTACTTGTCCACATGCATGAGTAGGCCTGTTGCGGGGATGTCCCATTAAAAAGGAAGGTCCCATATTTGAAATACAAAAATAAGATCAGATAGTGCTCAAGAGGTTTTTCTCCATACGAGAAATCCTTCACTCACAGGGAATTCAAATAGATGTGTTGAAGATCATCAAAGAAAGGAAAAAGACTGAATTCAATCCATCTCCTCCCTTTTCTTTAAACCAAGAGCTACTCCTCCCTTTTCTTTTTTATGTAATTTCAATACGATTTCGTTTGTGTTCATGTTTTCAATTTAGAACCCCACGGAAGTGAATATTTCTTTAGAGTACTCAAAAAGTATGCTTTTGTCGGAGGGAGATTGCCGGGTCTATGTAGAATAGAGAAGCAGCAAAAGAAAATAAATTGAGTAGCCAAAAGGCCTCGTGCACAGTATGGAAGGAAGAGGAAAAATGCACGGTACGCAATGTATGATGATGAACGTATGGAGTTAGTTCGGTGGGTTGATTGGGGAGTAGGGCCGGGGGGAGAAACTTGTCTCTTCTTGATGGTGAGTATATGCTTCGATCGATTCTTGTGCTCCCTATGCGCGTGTTCTTGATCACCGAACAAGTTACAAAATAAGTTTTTGCGCTCCTGTCCTTGTTCTTGTGAGTCCTTGTGAAGCTACATTGGTGATGGTTGGTGGTAGATGCGGATTACCAGCGAGCTCTGGATGCTACTCTTAGGGATAATATTACTGTGCTTTTTTGCTATGGTTAGTCATGATTACTGATCAATTGAGCAGTTCTTTTGAATGTACCAATTTTATTTTTGCATTTATTTGTTTCCCCCCATTTGAAACAGGGCTCAAGTCGCTTCCTGAGATGCATTTCACACCTGACTCACCTCCCACGCCTAAAATGTCTCCAGGTAAATGTTTTTCTGCTTGTGTAGTAATTCGGTGAATCTGCGGCCACTAATGCCATTCAGAGACTCTTGGGCATTTCGGCTTTCGCACCATATGATCCCTGCTCATCTGCCCACAACAAAACGGAATTTTTTTATATTCACTTGCGGTGTTCTCTCCATTTCTTGTTATATGCTGCTATAGGGCTATAGGAATACAGATTCAAACTTGATTGTATGATAAAACTGATTATTGATTCAATTCTTCTACTCACAGCATCTGTTCTATTAACTTGTAACTGCCTACTAATTACAGTATCGAGTGTCTTGGTGATGCGGATGCTATATATATAGTCTTCTCAAACTCTGAGTGCACAGATCTGTTAAGTTGTAACTGTACCTTCTAGTTTTTTAATCTGAGCAATCATTGATCATCTCATCCATTTGATCGTTTGAACACTACACTGGAATTAATATCTTTGCGGAATCGTTGATCATACTTCGTGTGTACTAATTGAAATCAGTTGTGCATGTCCGTGCTGCTGCCACCCCAGGACAAGTGAAGTGCCCCCGTCGACTATGGAGGAGCTTTCGACGTCCGTGCCACGCGATCGGTCGGGATCGGTGGCCTTCAGTTCCTGCCGGATTTCCCTTGTGATGTTAGTCCTCGCAGCAGCAGCTGCAGCCTTCATCAGGTTGCTGTTCTGATACATGCTTGTCTGACCTCGCTCTTGAACTTGTGCATGTCTGCTTCGTCTTTCTTGATTGGTTCCTCGTGTTGCATACAATGAAGTGGTGTCATGTGACGCTGGGCATAATCTCTGAAAACTCCTGACTGGTTCGGTGTGGTTTTGTTTATTCAACACCAATTGCCTTAGCTTTCTTTTTCTGAAGGAGACAGAGAAGAGAGTAGCTAGATTTCTTTTTCTATTTTGGTTTACTAATGGTCCGGTTTTATTTCAAAATGGTCCGTACTTTTCGATCTTTGGGCTTATTAAGCTTGAGAATCTTACTTAATAGGAGAAAATAGCCTCCTAAACATATGGCTAGCAACTGGTTCACCAAGAGTACACAAGAAAGGAAAAAGCACAACGAATTATTGATTTGGCAATGGGAATGGGCTAGAACCCTGGGTTCTTCCTTATATAATTAATGGTCTTTTCATTCTAATACTCTATCCGAGAGTTCTCAGTATTTAGCAAAGCTGTTCCTATCTAACGGATAAAAACAGGATCAAATGACAAAGACATTGTTTGTGGAGAAAGAGGTGGCTTTTCACGGATGAAATGAAACATTTGATTTGTGTAACAGGAGAAAGATTTCCCACTCCTTAGCCTTTTTTCACAAAATACGGTGGCCCGTCCAGTGGGTCCCTGCTGTCAGTTGGAGGAATCATTATTTTCCGCATAATAAGGAGGCACTTACTTGCTGCGGCCGTGGACCCAGCTGTCAGACTCTCCACGTATAGTATACTTCCGATGGAAGTCGTTCCTTGACCACATTGACCACGCCGCATTCCGTTGGATGCATGCGTCCATGGGCGTGGTGCGTCCCCACTGTCAGCCTCTCATGTACAGTCATCTTCCGATGACTCTCGGTTGTTGACCACGTTGACCACACCTTGCCGAGCGCACCCAGACTGGAATGACCCGGAGATGGGGAAGACAGGGCAGTGGAGTCGCAGATGGAGAGGAGTTGGAAACTTCACTAGTTCGGGTGGGAGGTAGCACAGCCGTGGTGCCGCCCACGGGAGACAGGAGAAAGAACAGAGGTTGAAGAAGGAGCACGGCAGTTGGATTAACATCCAACGGTCCAGCTGCTAGAATCATTTGTTGATTAAGTTGACAAAGCCGTGCGTACACGTCCGCTTAGTAGGCCCACAAGCCAGCTACCAAATCTGACGGGTCCCAGCTGTCAACGGGATGAATAAGTTTTTTCGCAAAACAAGGAGGGACTTCCTTCCGTGCGAAGATACAGCCGGTGGGTCCCAGCTGTCAGGTGGAGGAAACATTTTTTTCAGCTTAATAAGGAGGAACTTTCCTTGCGTGTGACCATGCACCTCGTGGGTCTCAGCCGTCAGGCTCTCCACATACAGTCCTCTTCCGATGACTCTCATTTGTTAACCACGTTGCACCGAGCGCAGCGAGGCGGTGGACGACGGCGAGGCCCCAGATGGGAACGACTCGGAGATGGGAAGACGCGACAATGGAGTCGCAGATTGAGAGGAGGAGAAGGGTTATAACTGGTTCTGTTGCGGCATGGGGCCGTAGTCTGTGGAGAATAACATGACGTGTCAAGGGGCGGAGGGATAGCCTGGCCGACGGTGGGGTAGCGCTTCGCAGCGATGCGTGCTAAGCAGGGCCGCTAGCCGCTGGAGGCCGGACCAGGCGGTCCCGGCGACGCTGGAGGAAGAAGATGAGATATTGAAGGTGCATGCCAGCCGTTGGATATAAATCCAATGGCTGTGGATGACACAATCATTTGCTGACCAAGTTGACAACGCCCTGCGTAGGCTTCGACCTATTGGCCCACACGTGGGATGTTTTTATAATGTATATATAAGTCTCTATAAAATATACGATAATTGTAATAATATAAATATATATATAATGTGGTTAGAAGGGAAACATAAATTGGACACAGCATTATTATTCTTATATATAGATAAATAGAACAGAGACCTACGTTTTATACCCCACAGTAGGCATACTAACAAGTTCACACACAAATACAACAGAAAAGTTAAACATTCGTATCAAACTCAGGTTCACAGGACATGTTCATATTCATAGCCAACATTCACTATCAACAACTCAAAGATTCATATATACACAAGCTCAACATATCTATGCATCCAAATGATTGATAGATCACACGACAATATTCATACATATTGACAAAAAGATTCAGATATACACATGTTCAGTATGTTTATGCATCCAAATGATTGAGATCACAACCAATATGATCCATGGACGAACTTTAATTACCTAGGGTACAGACTGGTAAATGGTGTTCAATCGGAGGTACTTCTTGCTAAAATTAGTTCTTCTACGAGTAAACTTTCGAGTACATAAGAGGCAGCACAGACAAACTGAACTTTGCTTGTAGGTTTATCCTCAAATAGTGGCATCGTGCTGAGGGAGGTTTGAGCAACTTGGCCTCTACTTTCATCCAACTAGTTTATTGGCTCATCTTGGTCCTGTATCTTGCCAAAATTCTACATCGCAGACGAGAAAGGAGGCGGTTGAGAAAATGAACCACCCAAATTTTTTGTGTAGTTCAACTGAAATGGAGCATCCTTGGCGTGCAGACTGATTAAGTGCCAGATGAATATACGCGTCAACCAACTTGTCTGGAATCTTTAGACTCCATGCCATATAGTTCGCTACCATATGTGTCGATAACCAAAAGGCACAAGTTGGGACCAAAGACTGGACTGCATTTTTCTGGGCTATGCACCAAGCAATATTTTAGGCGTTCACTCTACTAATACTTGGAGTTTGACAATTGGTTAACGCCGGTTGATACTCGAATGAATATAGGCACTTCTTGTCAACATCGATGCTTGTCTGAGTGAACTTTGGAGTACATAGCAGCAGCATAAGTACCCGTCCATCTGCTCATTTTGTGCAATTCTACTGAAATCACCCGATGTAAAAATTTGCCTGGGAGTTCAGGCTCCAAATTACTCCTTTATGAAATCGACAAACAGTAGCACAATACCAAATTACCAATACATATGACAGGCACAATAATCAGGATAAAGACTAGTACCAATCTGTGTGAGGTAGCATATCAATTACTATTTCCTTTGACTGGAAGCCGAGATAAGCCAAGCGACTAATAGCAAAGGAAGAAAGCAAGCCGAGATTAGCGACTGACAGGAAAGGACGGAAGTTGTCGAGGCAATGAAGCATCCAAAGTTTTTGTGCAGTTCCACCAAAATCGAGCATCCCTGCTGGCACATATATTGAGAGAGTGAGATTACTGTAATAGTGGGACTAGTTGATGAAATATACACTAACAAATAGAAGCACCCTCATTATCTTAATGGGTAAAGTTAGCAACATAGTAGTCTTGCTTAAAGAGAGGTATTAGTTTATTTAATCAGTGCAAATTAGCTCAACACTCAAATCATTGCCATTTATCATAGGTTGCAAAACTTTAACGTGCAAAGATAAAGGAGTTTCTCATGACAGTAGCACGATACAAATAGAGATGACAATAAACTAATATGGATGAAGGCCTTAGGCCCGTACCAACCTGAGAAAAAAAGCTTATTCATGTAGTCCCATAAGAGATGATAAAGCACTCATTGGAATCACACAATAGTATATATTTGTGTGCACTTCAAATGTATGGTTGAAATCACTCTTGTTTACCAGTGCTGAGATTATATCGAAAGATTATCAAGAACTTCCAGCAGAGTTAAAGCACTGGTTGGGATACAGTTCATTGCATTGTCTTGTGTAGTTCCACTAAAATGTATGATTGGCACAACATGATCCCTGTTTGCACATGTAGGAACAAGGTGAAACCTTCATTAGCTTAGTGAGAAAGGATAGGAAGACATTAGCAGATTACTCAAACAGTAGCATCAAATTCATGATGGACAATACGCAAAACCTTGCCTCATTGAACCAATGGCAATAAATTGACATGCAAAAAATAGCACTATTGTGTCATGACACTAATAATATTCCCTCCCTGCTCCACCACATGATTCACCTCCATAGACAAACATACACATGTACATGATTCAACATAGGGTCCTACTAAAGATTTGTTTAACTCCAACAGGAAAATTAGGCAGTAATAAATTAGTGGTACTTAAGTACTCCTAATTAATTAAGTGAGATAGCGGAAGTGGAAGGGCTCCCTGGAGGATCGTCTCACATGTAAGGTAGTCGTTGCCGGAGCCCTTGAATGGCCTCGACTGAGGCCGCTGGCTTCAGCAAGATCGCCTTGGCACTGTTTATTCTTCTTCTTCTTCCTCTTCATGCTCTATTTCTATTTCTCCTCACCAGTTGGTGAAACCAAGTACATGATTGGCCTTCTAATTCAGAATTGGTTTTGTTAGTGAGGGAGTACAAGTGTACTAGTAAAAAATAGCATTATTTTCTCATGGCAGTCGGAAAATAGAGATGAACACATGCATTAAATATCATTCTTACCTAAAGGAAGGTTATGGCGCCAATATGGATGATGAGGATTGGAACACAGATCTCCCTTTGTGTAGTTCCACCGAAATGAACCAACTATTCCATTCTAACATTCCAGTTAAGCAACACAAAAGTCACTTCTTTTAAGAAGAGTTTTGTGCAGTGCACCAAAAGGTCACAACAGCAACCAGGTGAATTGGATATCCCTGTTTGCACAAAAAGGTACAGAGGAAACAATCAGAGTCTCAAACATTACAGGCAAAAACATTTGACTAAACTTGTCACGGTTTATAACAGTGGCATGGCTTCATTTTTACCAGGGACATTAGATTAAGAACAGCTAAATATTTGTTTCAAGGGGATGGGACAGTGGGTGCACCAGCAGTCCAACACCATGTACGTAAACAGGGGCATAAAGTGGTGATTCATAGTTTGTTGTCCTGAGAAACAAACATCCAAGAAACATATCTGGGTTGGTCCCATTTTTGTTCACTCTAGACACCTACTCCTATGTGTGGATAGCAAATCTAGTCCTGGTCATACCACTGTGTACAACATTACCCCTATATTTCCCTTTTCGACCAAGAGACCGGTTGAATGACCAGTCTGTACTACTTTCACCCCCTTTCCTTCCTATTTGTAGCAAGTCCGATGTACATACTAAATTCCCCCACCCCACTTTATTTATTGTTTGAACCAAATACTCCCTCTGTCCGGAATTACTTGTCATCAAAATGGATGTGTCTAGAACTAAAATACATCTAGATACATCCATTTCAATGACAAGTATTTTCGGACGGAGGGAGTACAAGATTCGACTGCATGAAGTAGCTTTACCTCTAACAATAGAAAAAAAAATAGGTGACGTTGGACCATCCGATCGAGAGGGGCTGAGAGGTAGAAAATGATGCACATGCAGCAACGTAGCAAGCTGGGGAAGTAGAGCTAAGGCGGTTTCGAACGAAGATATACCTGAAGGTCGTCGGGATGTGGATAGGTGGGCGGTGGGAGGCCGGATCCGCCCACAGGCAACGACGAAGAGATCGTAGGACCTCCCGTGCCGGCGCTCGGCCAGAGATAATGGTGCGGCCGGCAGTGGGTCTCCTCCCTCGCTGGCGACAACGGCCTAAACGCTGCCCCTCCTCCCCTTCACCGGCGGAGGGGGATACGTCCGGATCTGTAACTAGCGGTGAGGATAGAAAGCCAGTGTTTTTTGAAGGGAGAAAGATAGTGTTACTACCCCTATCTTGTTTAGATCTGGAGAGGATGAGAGTGTGTGAATAGAGCAACCCTAGCAAGCAAGCGCGGAGGCTCCGGCCTATATATACGTAGTGGGGTAGTTTTCCTTTTTCACTCCATCAAAACAATCGTTTAAAATTGTGTACTACTACATGTCAGGTCGCGTTTTTTTAGTTGTTGATTGTTTTTTGAGATTACTACCCGCTTGTTCCAAGTGGTGTAACGGTGTGCCAGGTCGCACTTTGTATCGTTCAAGTCTGGTACTACAAGTCCCTCCATTAAATGAAAAACCACCCCCTCATAAAAATTTGTGAACAAGCCCACGACTAAAATTAGCAGAAACGTGGGTTGCCCCAACATGCATTATTATTTATATTTTCTACTCTCTCCGTTCCTAAATATAAGTCTTTTTTATTAGCCACACCTAAGACAAGAATTTTTTTATTAGCAGTGAACCCCACATGTCATAGACACAAAAATTGTGGAAAGATTCCCTTAGGCAAGCCAAAGTGTGTCTAACAATTTGAGCAACTCAGGTTAGGCAAGTGTGGCAAGTGTGGGAAAAATAATGTGGCAACATAAGACAAACATAGTCACAATCCAAACAGCCCCGTAATTTTTTGTGACATGCATGAAAATTTGGTTAGTTAAATTTATAGCCAAAATTTGGCAAGGTGCATCAAATCAACAGATGCAAGTATCAAAAGGAAAGTCACGGCATGCATACTTGCGTTGTACTCCCTCCGTTCCCAAGTATAAGTCTTCTTAGAGATTGCAACAAGTGACTACATACGAAGCAAAATATGTCTACATACGAAGTAGTCCATTTGAAATGTGTAAAAAGACTTATATCGAGTGCAGTGCTTTGATGTGTCGCGTCAACTCGTACAAGACCAAGAAATTTGATTACTACAACGCCCTCTCCCTAGCGGACTAAGCTCCGGTGCCTTAACTGCACCTGCCTTTGGCTGCATGACAGGAGGGCCAACCACCTGTTGGGCCCACCTGTCATAGACGCAAAGGCAGGAGCAGTAAGTAGAAGCTTTCACTACTAGGAAAAACCTTAGCAGTAGCGTTGGTTTTTGGAGTACTAGTAGCGTAGGTTCCCGCGCTACTACTACAATGCTACAGCTATTTTTTAGCAGTAGCGTGTGTTTTACCTCACGCTACTGATAAACAGACATACCAGTAGAACTTGTTCCCCGTGCTACTACTATTCCAAACCGTCGTCAGCGTCGGCGCCTCCGCAAGCCCGTGTTGGTGGTGTTAATGTCGTTATCGTCGTCGCCACCGCAGCACCGTGACGATGTCGTCGTCACCGCCGCCCCAGCACCATGATGATGTCGTCGTTGTCGCCGCCACCGCAGCCCCGTGTCAATGTCGATGTTGTCATCATTGTTGCCACCCGCAGCCCCATGTCGATGTCTCATGTCCATGTGTTCCCTACTAGGAACTCACAAATCCTAGACATAAACAATGAACCAAGACCGCTACTAGGAACTCACAATGAACCTGGAGCATTAGTACAGTATAGCAGTAACCTATAGGGCACTAAGTAGCATATAGCAGTAACCTATAGGACGTCATGCCCAAACCGCAACCCTCGTCTGCATTTCATGTCAACGGGAGGTCACTGTAAGCAATTAAGTTATAAGAGAGGACCTTGTTAATGTTGGGCGTACCCAAAGACTTGGGTTTGCTGGACGTCCGACAACGATGGATGAAGAAAATATAAAAGGACAAAGTATACTACACAAATAAACTTTATTTTTGATGAAGTTAACTTTGCAGGCATTCACATGGAAGAGATGAGTAGCAACCAACTCTATCTATCTATCTATCTATCTATCTATCTATCTATGTGTGTGTAGGATGTGCTGATCATTGGTTTGGTCTTTATAGTTTATTTTCCTTCTCTGCCGATGCCACCTTCAGTTAAGCATAATTGGAAAATTTTGAATTTTAGATTGTGTGTGTGATCAACCATGGACATGCAACTACAGACAGGGTGTGTACAGAAGTCCAACTGCGTATTTTTTTAGAGAAGGAGAATGACCCCCATTCAACAGTACATAGGCCTAGCGGAAATTTATTCAAGGAGTAGACAAGAGCATGTTCCAGTTTACTACAATATGTAATTTAAATAGCCCGACGCAAACAACTATAAAGTTACGAGTGAACTATGATCCAATATTGTGCAGAATATTAACATGAAGGTGGATTTTTCATATTTGAGTTTTTCTTAATGTTAAGTTAAAAATAAATGAATATATACATCAGGTGGATTGTCACATGCAACCTGTGGTAGTTTCAGTTTGTGTTGGCTTCAATTCTCACTCCAAACCTTTATTTCTCTTGTGGGCAACTCAAAATTGTTTACAATCCGTTCGGAGGGGGCGCACATGCTCGGGGCTCCACACGCTCGTGGATTGGGAGAGGAGGTGGGACATTAGTTTGATGTTAGAAAATCGGCACCAACAAGAAAATAGGTTGCAGTTTATATATAACCGACCAATAATCAACAACAACAACAACAAAACCTATGATCCATGTGCTATAGCAGGGAAGAAAATAACTAAAAACGCACAGAAAAAATTAACTTGAGGAAATCTTTACCTTTTCGATCGTAGGTTGGAGGCATTCAGCTTCACAGAGGATGGCGTGGGCCTTCCTAGTAGAGGTATGAGCAATGCCTTGTGCGCATACATATGGCTGCCAGTCACAAGACTATTCGCCCTCTTGATGTCAGATATCTACAAACAAAGAAAGTAATTTTAACATGGTAACCAAACTCACTATATGTGCACTTGAGAGGAAGGCGGCCATAATAATATCTCCAATTAAGTAAACCACCACGATGAACATGAGGTCCAAATCTGCAACACAGATACAGAAATGTTTCTGTCGCACGCCACGATAAGCACGACACCCTGAACTCAGTAAGTGTTTTGCATCGCATTACATGATTGCATCGCCATGAACAACATCATTTACTAAGTATTCTGAAGAGGAGCAAGATAAAGGCTCAGCACAGGTAGCTGCAAACTATGGATAATATAAGTGAATGTTTGGATATTGTCACAGGCATGTCCTCCTCTCTTCTCTCATGCCGGCACTCCGTATCCTATTCTCCTACCAAAACTGAAAATCCCTTCATAATACAATAGTATTGTTCCTTATATTTAGGAATAACAACATGAAGCACACAGATCACCACCGCTTTGTAGTGCAGCTCAGCACCGGCCAAATCATAGCAGACCATACCAGAGGCACAATCAGGGAATGAGGGGGAGAGAATTACCTCGACACTGTACTTGATGGTGATGCCGGCGAGCGTGTCCATCTGGGACACCTCGTGCTGGACAGCTGGAGGAAGTCTTGGCCGTCTCCGGGCGAGTAGCAGGACGCGGGTGGCGGCGGTGTCCGCTCCGGCGACAACAGCAGCGCGCTGCCCCAGCCCTCCTCCGTGCGGCCGTCCGTAGAACTCGTCCGACAACAGGTGCGAGATCCCCCTCCTGGTCGGCGGGCGTAAATCACGCAGGGGAGGGAGATCTGTCCGATCCCAGCGGGCGGGAGGTGCCCAGGCCTCAGGAGGGGAATGCGGTGGAGGGACGTCGGGTGGGAGGTTGCGTGGGCGGCGTCGGGTGGGTGGCCTTTGCTTGTCGATGGTGGAGGGGATCTAGATCGGGGGCTTGGGTGATTTTTTTTAGATAAACGGGGGCTGGTGGTCGGTGGAGTGGGATTGTTGGTAGGGTGGGAGTATACTAGTAGCGCGGTCGTTTCCCCTGCGCTACAGCTATTCAAATAGTAGTAGCGCAGGTTTTAGAACCCGCGCTACTACTATGGTCTGTTCGCGGGGCACGGTTAGAGATATTTACTAGTAGCGTGTTTTTTTGTCAACACGCTACTATTAAGTAGCAGTAGCGTGGGGCAATATAGCACGCTACTAGTAAGTGTCTGTCTATAAGCTTTTTCCTAGTAGTGTATCGCTACATGCTATCCCTCCCGCACGAGGTGGACGGACATGCAGTAGTGGATTCGATACTGTAGAAGTAGGAGTAACATCATTGTTGGTCTTCTCGAAGAGGCGAAGAGCCAAGCACAACCCAAACGTGGCAGTTGCGAACGCTCGCGTGGTGCGGTGCCTTGGAGCACGCATATACTAGCCAGGCTCTTGCATGAGACAAAATTGCTATTGTTTAACAATTAAACTCCATCATCCATTGGTTGATACTCATTCTGCATAGGTCCACGCGCTTAGCACCATTTCCTCGTGGGGTCACCAATGTTTATTTGTTAATTAATAGCATTGCTTGCAATGAGCTAGCCATTGCAAGTCATTAAAAGCATGCACACCTCTCATCTCTTATTGGTTGATATGTCAAGAAACAAGAAACAAGGTAGAAGTTAATGCACCACACCTAAGTGTTTTCGGACTATTTGGTTTTCGTAAGATGAGTTACACACCTAGACGGAGGGAGTAGTATAGCCCTGTAAACCGGAAAGGAGTATTTGCCTTTCTAGAGATTTCAACAAGTGACTAGACTACACCGCGTGCAGCCGTGCAGTACTCCCTCCCTTCCGGTTTAGGCTCAAATCTCATGAACCAAGGCATTTTGTGAGTGGAGGAATGTATCTCATATTTTACAAAACTACTAATTAAGCTCATGCATTAATTACATAATTCTCTCATTTTCCTCTCTGCCTTGGTCGCGGTGCACAATATTGAGCACTCCTATATGACTAGACGCTCTATCTACATGCGGGACATTTCAAAGCACCCGGGCCCGCGTGCCATCCACCAAATCACAGCGAGGTGCTATAGTCGAGACTCACCTGTCACCCCGGTGTGGTCGTCATGACCCGTCATATCACAAAACCCACACCTTTACCAGGAGTGGTAAGGTGGCCTCCAAGTTGGACTGGATGAAGCAACCATCATTTCATTGGAACGCTTGTTCAAGCCCTTTCTTCCCTTTCTTGAAGAAAACCTCACTCCAGGATACTCACTTCTGCCATTTTTCTTCTGTACCGACGAAGGTAAGGTGGGAGAATCAGTTATGCTGCTATATTTTCATTCCAAGAATCTTCTTTTTGTGAAGCACCGACCGATTCTCACATCCTATTCTTTTCCCGTTTTCATTGCGATTGTGGTTTCCTTTCGATTGCTTTTTTTTGTCAGTTCATTGATGGCTACTGGAACACTAGGCAAAGAGTTGCCGGCGGACAACCCACTGGAGACAACGATCTCCAGGAAGCAAGCACCGACCAACGAGTTGACCATGTTGGCGGGCCAACCCATGGAGACGAAGAACTCCAAGAAACAAGCACTGGCCAAAGAGTTGACGACGTTGGCGAACGAACTCCTCAAAGAAAGTTGGAAGAACAGCAAGGGCCCCACCGTGCCTACCCCAGGAACTCTGATTGCCACCTATGCGAGGCTCAAGGCCGAGTTTGAGGAGATAGTCACCGTTGAGAAGCAGTATTCCCCTGGAAAAGTGATGGCCCCCATCGAGGATGAGGAGATGGTCCCCGGAGGGATGAGATGCCCCGGTGAGCTGCACAAGGTAAAAAATAATGGCTTATTACCATAGTTGTAGTTTTTGATTATTTGCAATGTGCTTGCTAATATTCTTTTACACATTTATATCATTTTTGGGACTAATGTAACATCCCGAATTTCCAATTTGGAATGTTATACATAGATCATAAATTGCATATCATATTTTTCTTGCATTTGGTTTCGATCCTTGAAATCCTACGCAACTCAAGGACCCACGGAGAGAGTTGGGGATTTCGATATTTTCATATTTGAGTTTTTTCAAATTTTGAAAGTAGGACCATTTGATTTTATTTATTTTATCTTCAATTATTTCAAATATATAATTATGAGAGAGGGAATAAAATGACTTTCCCAAAATAAAGAAATATTGAAGATTTAATAAAAAAATCGAATAAGATTTTATTTTGGATTTTTTGTCTATTTTATTTGAATTTAGGAAAAATGCGTGTTTTCCAAAATTGCATTTAGGCCCAAATAAATGTTCATCTAAACCGGCTTGATTTTAGAAGCAGGGGAAAATTTATTTCGGGATTTTTGGAGTCCGTTTAGTATTTCTTTCGTTTGTTTTTCTGCGCGATTTTAAAAAAAAAAACTGGAACCGACTCCGGGCCGTACCCGAGCGGGACTCCGCCCGGGGCAGCCTTTAAATAGCGCCCGCCCGAGCCGCCCCAGCCCAACAGGGCCGCCGCCAGCCCACCCGCGCCCCCGAACCCTAACCATAGCCGCCCGATCCGCCACCGCCGCGCCCGACCCGCGCCGCCGCCGCCCGCACCGCCGCCGCTGCCACCGTGACGGAGCCACCGCCTCGCCGGAGCCGCCGCCCGCCGCCGTCGCGACCCGCCGCCCGAGGTGCCTAGTTTTCAGCGCCGCCGTTTTTTCTCGAAAACCGTTCGGTTTTTCCGTCGGTTTTTCACCGTTTTTTTTAGTTTCCGTTTTTTATTAGATTGTTTTTTTTTGGTTTAGGTTAAATAGCGTTTGTTCGTTTGTTCGTTCGTTTTAATGAATGCATTCATCATTTAGATCCAGATAACGAACGTTCATTCGTTAATCTGTTCGTCGTTTTTCTTTTTCTCAGATTTTAATCCGTGATTTTTCTGATCGCGATTTCTGATCCGATTTTCGTTTTAGTATAACTTTTCGCTCGTTTTTCGGAATCAGGCGATTCAGGCGCCTAGAGTTTCGTCTCGATACCCTCTTTCCGAATAATCTACTCAAACCAGTTTTTGCTTCTATAAAATTTGACTTAGGTCGAGATTAGTAATCGAAGCTTGTTTCTTTCGCCGTTTGAGTTTGTTTCTTTGATCAATTTGTTTCTTTTTGCAAACCAGAGTTCTTAAGTTGAACTTTTTGGTTAGACCTCTTATTTGAGTTTTACTCGTGCATTAGATGAGTACTTATTGTATGCTTGTTTGTTTGTTTGCTTGGGATAGAGTACCCGGATTGCGCTGCTTGCTGCTTCGAATTCCTAGGTTACGCAGATCATCAGCAAGGCAAGTAACACTTTGATCATATCCCTTATTACCCAGTTTTTATGCATTAGTTTCATCCTCAAACATTGCATGATTAGGATCTAATTAAATTGTGGGTTTTGGGAAGTAGTTTGAGGTAGTACCTATTACCTGTTTTATTATCAAACCCTTGGGAGTTACTTCTACGTTTGCTTATTATGCCATGCTATGCTCGTAGACGTGGATTGGGTTTGAGTGAATATCCATGACAGATGTGAGACTGTTAATTTAATGGTTTATTTAAGGTGGCAACATTTATACACATCTGGGTGGATTGAGGTACCTGGTTATTCCAGGATTGCCTGTCTAGGCACCTGGGTAGACCAGGATTGCCTGTTTCTTTTTATGGACCGCCACCCAGGCTCAAAGGGATCATAAGATTATTCATGCTAGAAACTTCCGTGTGCAGCCACATGCTATTATGGGCTCTAGCATAGTTGACTAACTTGTGCGAACTCTTACAGTGGTAGACTAGCAGATGTAGGGGAATGTAGGTTGGTACGGTCTACGCATCGTAAGGTGCTAGCGCTTCTGAAAGACCAAGTCTCGGTCATCCGTTTCTCAAACACCATGTAGTGCGAGAAAACCAACGGAGGAGATTGAGTCATGTGGGGAAAAGTGCGCAACCTCTGCAGAGTGTACAAACTAATCATGATTATCCGTGTCCCCAGTTATGGACTTTTTGGGTATCTAGTACCTGGATTTTCATGTGTATCTCAACATGTTACTTTAATTAATATTGTTGGGTTTTAATGATGATATTTAATTGGGATTGAGGATGCTGTCAACCATTCTCAATGTTTAACAAGGCATGGTCAGCGGATGGCAAAGGCTTTGCCATCTGCCAGCAGATGGCAAACAGTTTGTCTGAAACCCTGCCAGTAAAGGCTTCTTTGCCATCTGCTGGCTGATGGAAAAGAGCCTGTGGCTTTGCCAGCTGCTGGCAGATGGCAAAGCCTCTTAACGGGGTTAGCCCCATTAGAAGGCTAACGACATACTTTGCCATCTGCCAGCAGATGGCAAAGGCTGCAGGCTCTTTGTCATCTGCCAGCAGATGGCAAAGGCTGCAGGCTATTTACCGTCTGCCAGCAGATGGCAAAGGCTGAATGCTTTGCCGTCTACCAGCAGATGGCAAAGGCTGCATGCTTTGCCGTCTGCCAGCAGATGGCAAAGAGGTTTGCCATCTGCTGTCAGATGGAAAAGAGCCCAAATAGGCCAGCCCAAATGTTACATGTAGATGACACGTGGCCTCTTTGCCATCTGCCAGCTGATGGCAAAGCTCTTTGCCATCTGCCAGCAGATGGCAAAGTGACTATATTGCCCCATTTAATTTTGTTTTTTCTTATATCAATTCATTTTCACAGAAATCAAACACAAATATATTTATATGACCAATATAGCATATTCAACACATATTACCAATAGTCATGAACACATATGTATCCAACACATGTTACCAATAGTAGCAAGTTTCATCCGTACATATACATAGTTTCATCAATATTACACAGTTTCATCCATAGGTAGCAAGTTTCACAAGGTCAAAACAAAAACTAAATACAAGCACTCCATCAACCCAAGCTTCCGTGATCTTAAGAAAATCTGTAAAATGGGAAAGAAGAAAGTTAGAAGAAGAAGACTAGAAGAAGAAGATTATTATGATGCAACTTATATCTGTAAAATAGGTCATTTTGGAGCTAAGTATGGTTATTATGTCATTTTTGAGCTAGCTAAGCATACTAAGTCATTTTGGTGTAAAACATGCTAAGGTCATTCTAGAGCTAAGTAAGTTTATTATGTCATTTTGGAGCTAGCTAAGCATGTGAAGTCATTTAGGAGCTAAAATATGTCATTTCTTAAGCATATTATGTCATTTTAGAGTTAGCTAAGCATATTAAGTCATTTCGGAGGAAAAGATGCTAAGTATAGGTCATTTTAGAGCTATCCTAGGTTAAATAGGTCATTTTAAGCTAGCTAAGCATATTAAGTCATTTTGGAGGAAAAAAATGCTAAGTATAGGTCATTTTAGAGCTATCCTAGGTTAAATATGTCATTTAGGAGCTAATTAAGCTTATTATGTCATTTTGGAGCTAGCTAAGCATGTGAAGTCATTTAGGAGCTAAACTATGTCATTTCTTAAGCATATTATGTCATTTTAGAGCTAGTTAAGCAAATTAACTAATTTTGGAGGAAAAGATTCTAAGTATAGGTCATTTTGAAGCTAGCTAAGCATATTAAGTCATTTTGGAGGAAAAAGTGCTAAGTATAGGTCATTTTAGAGCTATCCTAGGTTAAATAGGTCATTTTGGAGCTAATTAAGCTTATTATGTATTTTTTGAGCTAGTTAAGCATATTAAGTCATTTTGGAGGAAAAAGTGCTAAGTATAGGTCATTTTAGAGCTAGCTAGGTTGAATAGGTCATTTTGAAGCTAAGTAAGGTTATTATGTCATTTTGGAGCTAGCTAAGCGTATGAAGTCATTTAGGACCTAAAATATATCATTTCTTAAGCATACTATATCATTTTAGAGCTAGCTAAGCATATTTAGTCATTTTGGAGGAAAAGATGCCAAGTATAGGTCATTTTAGAGCTATCCTAGGTAAAATAGGTCATTTTTAAGCTAGCCAAGCATATTAAGTCATTTTGGTGGAAAATGCTAAGTATAGGTCATTTTAGAGCTATCCTAGGTTAAATGTCATTTTGGAGCTAATTAAGCTTATTATGTCATTTTGGAGCTAGCTAAGCATGTGAAGTCATTTAGGAGCTAAACTATGTCATTTCTTAAGCATATTATGTCATTTTAGAGCTATTTAAGCATATTAACTAATTTTGGAGGAAAAGATTCTAAGTATAGGTCATTTTGAAGCTAGCTAAGCATATTAAGTCATTTTGGAGGAAAAAATGCTAAGTATAGGTCATTTTAGAGCTATCCTTGGTTAAATAGGTCATTTTGGAGCTAATTAAGCTTATTATGTAATTTTTGAGCTAGCTAAGCATATTAAGTCATTTTCGAGGAAAACAATGCTAAGTATAGGTCATTTTAGAGCTAGCCTAGGTTGAATAGGTCATTTTGAAGCTAAGTAAGGTTATTATGTCATTTTGGAGCTAGCTAAGCATATGAAGTCATTTAGGACCTAAAATATGTCATTTCTTAAGCATATTATATCATTTTAGAGCTAGCTAAGCATATTAAGTCATTTTGGAGGAAAAGATGCTAAGTATAGGTCATTTTAGAGCTATCCTAGGTTAAATATGACATTTTTAAGCTAGCCAAGCATATTAAGTCATTTTGGAGGAAAAATGCTAAGTATAGGTCATTTTAGAGCTATCCTATGTTACATAGGTCATTTTGGAGCTAATTAAGCTTATTATGTAATTTTTGAGCTAGCTAAGCATATTAAGTCATTTTCGAGGAAAACAATGCTAAGTATAGGTCATTTTAGAGCTAGCCTAGGTTGAATATGTCATTTTGAAGCTAAGTAAGGTTATTATGTCATTTTGGAGCTAGCTAAGCATATGAAGTCATTTAGGACCTAAAATATGTCATTTCTTAAGCATATTATATCATTTTAGAGCTAACTAAGCGTATTAAGTCATTTTGGAGGAAAAGATGCTAAGTATAGGTCATTTTAGAGCTATCCTAGGTTAAATATGACATTTTTAAGCTAGCTAAGCATATTAAGTCATTTTGGATGAAAAATGCTAAGTATAGGTCATTTTAGAGCTATCCTATGTTACATAGGTCATTTTGGAGCTAATTAAGCTTATTATGTAATTTTTGAGCTAGCTAAGCATATTAAGTCATTTTCAAGGAAAACAATGCTAAGTATAGGTCATTTTAGAGCTAGCCTAGGTTGAATAGGTCATTTTGAAGCTAAGTAAGGTTATTATGTCATTTTGGAGCTAGCTAAGCATATGAAGTCATTTAGGACCTAAAATATGTCATTTCTTAAGCATATTATATCATTTTAGAGCTAGCTAAGCATATTAAGTCATTTTGGAGGAAAAGATGCTAAGTATAGGTCATTTTAGAGCTATCCTAGGTTAAATATGACATTTTTAAGCTAGCTAAGCATATTAAGTCATTTTGGAGGAAAAATGCTAAGTATAGGTCATTTTAGAGCTATCCTAGGTTAAATAGGTCATTTTGGAGCTAATTAAGCTTATTATGTGATTTTTGAGCTAGCTAAGCATATTAAGTCATTTTGGAGGAAAAAATGCTAAGTATAGGTCATTTTAGAGCTAGCCTAGGTTGAATAGGTCATTTTGAAGCTAAGTAAGGTTATTATGTCATTTTGGAGCTAGCTAAGCATATGAAGTCAGTTAGGACCTAAAATATGTCATTTCTTAAGCATATTATATCATTTTAGAGCTAGCTAAGCATATTAAGTCATTTTGGAGGAAAAGATGCTAAGTATAGGTCATTTTAGAGCTATCCTAGGTTAAATATGACATTTTTAAGCTAGCTAAGCATATTAAGTCATTTTCGAGGAAAAATGCTAAGTATAGGTCATTTTAGAGCTATCCTAGGTTAAATATGTTATTTTGGAGCTAATTAAGCTTATTATGTCATTTTTGAGCTAGCTAAGCATATTGAGTCATTTTGGAGGAAAAAATGCTAAGTATATGATTATGTCGCTAGTATCCATATGGTAGAGAACCCGGGCCGACATGACTAGTCATAGAACCAAGGTGGCACAAACGTACAGGGACAGGCATACATGACCCAGCAATGCACGTGTCGGTCATCAGCGAGTGCAACCAAGTCGTAGCAAGCTACAAGGACTTCGGTGATACACTGTACGACATTTCCCCGTAGGGACAGACACAGGAGCAAAGAAGGACACATGCCGGTCAATCCATTTGTTTCGGAGCTGTAGCAAACTACCATGGCTCAGTGGAAGCACTAGGAGGCATTTCCCTGTATGGAAGGCTACCAAAGGCACACGACTAGGTGTCGAATCCCACACATACAATGCATTTCAAACATACACACATTATGCACAATATGTGTAGATACAACATGGCATCACAACAAAACTCTATTAGGCAAAACACTTGGGAAACTTACCGTCATCACGGAGGTGTAGGTGTAGGTGTAGGTGTATGACCGGTCGCGCCAGTGGCAGACGGAGAAGGATCAGTCGATGCTTGTCGGGAGTTACGCTGCACCAAAGATTATTTCCAATGTATCGTTAGCATGATGCAACTCAAATGTGAAGACTAGTAACTAATGACCATTCAAATGAAACTCACCGTGCCCGCTGGAGCAATGACTGGCATTGGCGGAGGGGTCTAGCCATTTTTCTCGCACATGGACTGCACATTTGGTTTTGACGAGTCAGTCATATTAGTTACTAATGAAAGGAACATTGCGTGCATGATTTAGCTAATATGCAGAAGAAACTTACCACGAAGAGCTCATACATGCCCCGGTTAGCCGAGTCGTTCCGGTTCCTCTCCTCCTCCAACAGCCTAGCCGTCCTCTCCTCATTCTCCCTGTCCCTCTCCGCCGCCTGCCGGTCCCTCTCCACCAACTGCCGGTCCCTCTCCTCAAAAGTAGCCTGGGTCTTCACTCTCTCTGCCTCAATAGCAGCCTGCAACACAACTCGTTAGCATTGTAATCATCAACGACCGCAAACACAATGTAATGGAGGAAAGGCTAATGAGTCCGTATAACTCTGCCGATCACTCATCTTGCCTAGCTACTGGACTCACAAGAAATACATACATAACTCAGCAAACCATATTCATCAGTTAATAGAGTTTCTCAGTTTTATTACATCCATGCAACCTAGACGCTAATAGGTAAAGATAGGTCCTAATCCCACCCGAGTATGTGTAGATTGGGTTCGTTTTCCCATGCTCTACTCCGGATCCGACACAAAATTTCGGCAGCACCTCCCCGCTATTCTCCTGATACACGTCTTGGCAATAAGCAGAGAGGATGTGTACCCGGAGAACAACAGAGAGGCACTGACGAAATTCTGCATCGGATCCGGAGCAGAGCATATGGGAAAACGAACCCAATCTACACATACTCGGGCTGTCCATGGATAACGTTGGACAATTCGAAAGAATTACGGTTATAAATATGCAAATGAATGCATATTTATATATGTAACCCTTTCGAACGGGAGACGCATAGTGGTCATGCATACTGATAATTGAATACACCTATAGCTAGCAAGTTTCATCAGCACGAAGACCGGAACAGAGCAAATGAAGGGGGAGAGGAGGAGATGTCATTTGTGCTCACCCACGAACGCAGGGGCGGAGCTCGTCGAACGCACAGGGAGGTCGTTGAACACCAGACCCTCACAGCGATGAAACAACTGCACATTTAAATCCACCCGATCAACGCAAATATATATGATGTTTTTCATAACAAAATTGGAAAATATATGACCTAACTCATAATTCACAAATAAATAGGGAGTGTCTATTTAGTACTTGATTGTTTTCCATTTCGGTATCATTCACATTTCCCGACAAATAAATAGAGGACACTTGTATGTCCAAAAAAAACCACCCCGGCGAAACACCAGCCAAACACCTAGGTAGTTTTGGTAAACTGAGAAAAACCACGGTTTAAAGAAACTGTAGTATTCATTGTGTACACATCTGAATATAGTGGTTTTCAATTACCATGGTTCTCTAGAAACTTTGTTGCCAAACTAAGCCTTAGGCTCCGTTTGTTAGCTTAGTATTTTTAAAGTTTTCTGAGAATACTGCAGTTTTTCAGATTACCATAGTTTTAATTACAACAAGTTGTTTGGCTGCCACTAGAAACTATGTTTTTAATACTACATTATTTGCAAAACCATGGTATTATCTCTGTATAAAAAAAAGAACCCTGAACCTCTTTTTTTATGAGAATACTATGTTTGGTAGCAATGTATTAAAAAAAACTGAAGTATTGAAAACCACAATATTTTTGTCAGTGGGTACCAGATACCATAGTTTTGACATACCAAAGTATGTTGAAGTATTGAGATTACTGTGACATGTTTGGTTGTGGCCGCAAAACACAATATTGATGCGTTCAAACACTCAGGTTGCGTTTGATAGCAAACTATCCCAAAAACCTTTGTATCAAAAAACTACAGTAATTTAGCCTGCAGGTATGACATACCATGGTTTTAACATAACACAATATTTTGTAGTATTGATAATACAGCCAACCTGTTTGGCTATCCCGTTTTCAGCGACTCAAAATTAGCTAGGTAAAACCATTAGCAGCTGCAAACACACGTGTGCTTTCCTAGTTAGCTAGCCATTTTATGCAACTATTCGGCCATGCACCAAGAACGGCCACGCACACGGTGTAGAAGACACATATTCTAGCTGCCTATCCGGACGGCAACAACGTCTTCAAAACGATTTTGTGGTTGGCTGTAATTTGGAGCAACAAACGGCAAGCGAGCGAACTGAATCACCAAGCAGAAGATCCTAATAAAACGGTCGTGGATATGAGGATGTTGAGAAGAAGGTCTGAGCGAGAGACTCTCTTTTCTCCTCGGTGAGCTCAGTTTAAAAAAAAGAGGTATGTGGTTTTTTTTATGCAGAGAAAATATTGTAGTTTGCAAAAACCGCAGTATTAAAATCACAGTTTTTAGAGACAATCAAACAACCCTTTGTAATAAAAACCATGGTATTATAAAAAGCTGCAGTATTCTAAGAATACTTAGAAAATACGTTGTTATCAAACGGGGCCTCAGCTACCTAGCCATTAGCAGTGCAAGCACACGCCTGCTGGGCGGAGCTGATCAACATGCTCTGCTAGCTAACATACGGGACATCCCATCAGGAGCCCGGAGGAAGAAACAACCAGCTCATATGTCCCTCTCACTCCTTACGCCGGCTGAGCCGAGCTAAGCCAATGTTCCATGCACTCGCAGCCCCACCCCATAAGTACCAGGTGTAGTTTGTTGTGGTATAGTTTGAACAAGGATACCTGAATCTGAATTGTCGATGGTGCTGTGGCGGGAAGGGCCGCGGGAAGGGGGCGGCGCCGTGGCCTGGCTCGGAGGAGGGGCGAGCTGCGGTGGCGGGGAGGGCCGCGGGGCACGCCGCGGTGGCCGGGAGGGCTGCGGGGAGGGGGCGACGCCACGGCCTGGAACGGTGGAGGGACGGGCGCAGGGGCGGGCTGCGGTGGCGGGGAGGGGCTGGGGAGGGCTGCGGTGGCGGGGAGGGGCGGGCCGACGGCGGTGCTGGGCGGTGATGGGCCGGCGGCGGTGCTGGGCATCATCCGGCGGCTGGGGCGCGCGGGTGCGGTGGTGGGTGGGTTTTTTTAGACAACGGTGGTGGGTGGGTCAGGTGGGGAGAGAGAGAGAGGGGTGGGGCCGGGCTGGGAGAGAGAGAGAGAGGGGTGGGGCCGGGCTGGGTGAGAGGGGAGGAGAATTTTTTTAGAAGAAGAGAGGGGAGGAGATAGTCCGACCTCTTTGCCATCAGCCAGCGGATGGCAAAGGCCCATATCTTTGCCATCAGCCAGCGGCTGGTAGATGGCAAAGAGGTGGGGCTACTAGGCCGTTACAGCGCCGTCATCCATTGGGCCCCACCCACTTCTTTGCCATCTGCTAACAGACGGAAAAGATTCTTTGCCATCTGCTGGCAGATGGCAAAGAGGTGGGTTGACAGGCAGATGGCAAAGATTATTTGCCATCCACTAGCAGATGGCAAAGAATTGGCTGAGGGCAACCATGTTCTTTGCCGTCTGTCAGTTCTTTGCCATCTATTTTTTATAAGCAGATGTCAAAGAAGTTCTTTGCCATTAGCTGGCAGATGGCAAAGACCTGGCTGATGGCAAATTCCCAGTTTCCAGTAGTGAACCACAATGATAGTTAAATAAATTTATTCCTTTGCAGTAGGGAAAAACTGGCTTTACGGAAAATTGTAACCATAGAGCTATCCACCAAGCCATATATGCATGTAGTATAGCTTTACTCTTTTCATTACTTCTCTATGTGTTACTTTGCCAGCATATTCCATGTGCTGACCCGTTTTCGGGCTGCAATGTTAATGTTGCAGACTTTTCAGACAATGAGTAAGATGCTTTAGGATCGTGGTTCTATACTCAGTGATGCCATTGGAGTTGATGGACTCACTTATCTTCCAAGCCTTCCGCTGTTATCATTATTAGATGGCCTTAAGCCATTTTTATTGTATTAAGTTCTCTTTGGAGACACTCGATGTAAGAAGTGTGTGATTTCTACTCTGTTATAAATCCTTCAAGTACTGTGCGTGTCAGCATTACTGATCCAGGGATGACACTGAAGCACAGAGATCTGACTGTTTGAGGTCTGGTCGCTACAAGATGGTATCAGAGCACACGCTGACTGTAGGACACGACCACTAAGAAAAAGCCATAGATCACTACTCTCTCCTCTCATTCTAACTCCTCATCTTGTCTATTCTTCTAGGATGACGGATGCAAAGAACAAGTTCATGCAACCGGACGAAGATACACCCTTTGGATGACATCTGAAGGAAGTAACCAAGTACTTGAAGATCGGAGTACCAAGCTTCACCGGAACCTACAACGCCACCTTACCTGAAGAGGAGCGCTGGATGATTCAAGTTCAAGTTCCAGGGAGAACGTTCATGCCAATCACTGAGCCTATAGAGTTTTCCTTTGATGCACCACCCTGGAGTTTAGGGAAGAGCATGGCAGCTCACATCACCGTGGGACGCATTGGAGAAGTTTATCACCAAGATCTTAAGGATACCACCTACCAGATTTGTGGGCGCCGAGATGAGCAATGGGAGATTATTAGCACCAGGAAAGACAGATTAGTTGCAGCTTTTATCCAGGAGTTAAACCAGCACATTTGACGCTAGGAGAACCAGATGTGTGCAGGAATGATGGATCTGAAGAAAGCCATGACCAAGATCACGGAACTGGAGGAAGAACTTAAGTCTACACGTGATGGATATGAGGAGGAAATATCAATGCTAGTCGAGAAGAATGATGATCTGAAGAAGAAGTTAAGAGTGTTCATGGGATTTCCAGCAACTGGAGAAGACGAAGAATGCACTTGTCCCGAGAACTACATCATCATCGACGACACTGACTCAGACCCAGATGATAGTGATGGTGACTATGTTGATGAAGCTGGAGCAGATATCATGGAGTCTTCATCGGAGCAGTTTTTCTAGTAGACCACCATAATAGTAGTAGAATTTCCCTCCATGTATCTATTATAGTCTGAGCACTTTGTAACGATAGATAGACCGTTGTATGCCCGTGCTTGTTTGAATGAAGTGTTTTGATTGCTTTTTGTCTCATGTGCATATGGGTAGTGTTTTCCCCTTAGACCTCATTCTATTCCATATTCTCTTCTTTTCTAAACCCTCAGATGCCTCTGAGGCGTGACAACGGATTTGCTTTCCCACCGGAGCTCACCCAGTTGATCCAGCAGCAGAATGCATTGATGCAGATCCTAGTCCAGAATCAGAATCAAGGGAACAACAACAACAACAATCCACCACTACCACCACCTGTTGATCACTTAACCCGTTTTCTTAGGATGAATCCGCCGGTGTTCTCCCGTAGCACCGAGCCGATTGTTGCCGATGATTGGCTTCGCAAGACAGCCAGGGAGTTGACCACTGCCGGATGCACAGATGCGGAGAAGGTGCGATTTGCCGCACATCAGCTTGAGGGACCCGCAACATCATGGTGGGAGAATTTCACAGCCACTTATCCAGCAGACACTGTCACGTGGGATCAGTTTCAGCAGGCTTTTCGAACTGACCATGTTTCAGCAGGAGCTATGGCCATGAAGAAGTGTGAGTTTCGCAACTTGCGCCAGGGAGGAAGGACAGTTGGCCAGTATGTGGATGACTTCAGTAAGCTAGCACGTTACGCCCTAGATGACGTCGCTACGGATGCAGCTAAGCAAGCGAAGTTTCTGGAAGGGCTGAATGATGAGTTGAGCATGCAGTTGATGGTAGCAAGTTTCAACAACTACCAGGAGTTGGTAGATCGTGCTCTCATGATTGAAGGGAAGCAGCAGTAGATTGAAAACCGCAAAAGGAAGTATGGACAAGGGAAGTACAATTCTGGAGCTCAGCAGAAGCCCTGTTTTACTCCAAAGTCAAGAGGACAGTTTCAGCATACCCATGGAGGAGGTAGCTTGCACAATCACAAGAATGGTACCGGGAATGGAGCAAGTAGTAGTCAGAACCGTACCAACCCCTCAACACCGGCCAAGAAAAGATCTGAGTCAAGTCACTTGTTTTAAGTGTCAGAAGACCGGACATTACGCCAATGAATGTCCTGAAGGCCAGAATGGAAGTGGTAATGGAAGCTCTGGGAAGAAGCCAAACCCTTTCAACAGAGGACAAGTGAACCATGTTAGCGTGGAGGAGGTTGAAGCCCAACCCGATGCAGTAATAGGTAAGTTTTTGGTTAAGTCATTTACTGCACTCGTTCTTTTTTATACTGGTGCATCGCATTCATACATATGAAGGGGATTTGTGGATAAATATAACCTGCCAACCCAAGCCCTTAAGACACCTATGTTAGTAACCTCGCCAGGAGCAGAGTATATGGCCAGGCTATGGTGTGATCGGTTACCATTAAGGATTGGTAACTACGTATTCCCCTCAGACCTAATAGTTTTGGAATCACAAGGATCTGATGTGATATTAGGCATGGATTGGTTATCAAAGTATGGTGGGAATATTGAATGTGCCAGTAAGACAATTCTACTTACAACCCCAGAAGGGAAGAGGATCAAGTATGTTTCCAGGCATAAAACGAAGGGGATGCACGTAAATTCCTTATCAGGAGATGTGCAGGAGGAAGTAACAGTGATAAAGGATTTTCCTGATGTATTTCCAGAAGAGTTGCCAGGCATGACACCAGACAGGGACATTGAGTTTCTGATAGAGCTTTTGCCAGGCATAGGGCCAATATCTAAGAGACCATACAGGATGCCAGCAAAAGATTTGGAGGAGATCAAAAGTCAGATTAAGGAGTTACTGGATAAAGGTTACATTCGCCCAAGTTCTTCACCTTGGGGATCACCAGTATTTCTAGTGGAGAAGAAGGACAGATCATTAAGGATGGTTGTTGATTATCGAGGATTGAATGCGGTAACCATCAAGAACAAGTACCCACTGCCAATGATCAATGATCTGTTTGACCGACTGCAAGGAGCAAAGGTATTTTCCAAGATCGATTTGCGATCAGGATACCATCAGCTGAAGATTCAAGAGAGGACATACCCAAGACGGCTTTTACCACTAGGTATGGGCTGTACGAATATACCGTTATGTCATTTGGTCTGACTAACGCACCTGCATATTTCATGAACATGATGAACAAAGTATTTATGGAATTTCTGGATAAGTTCGTCGTGGTGTTCATTGATGACATCTTGGTCTACTCGAAGAACGAAGAGGAGAATAAGGAGCATTTGCATTTGGTATTGGAGAAGCTCAGAGAACACCAGTTATATGCCAAGTTTAGCAAATGTGAGTTTTGGTTCAAGGAAGTTGGATTCCTAGGACGTGTTATATCCGGAGAGGGTATAGCAGTAGATCCCACCAAGGTTGTCACTGTGACAAATTGGGAGGCACCAACGACAGTTGGGGAGATCAGAAGTTTTCTTGGACTAGCAGGATACTACCGGAGATTCATTGAGAATTTTTTAAGGATTGCAAAACCCATGACGGAGTTGTTGAAAAAGGATATCAAGTTCAATTGGACTGAGGAATGTGAGGCCAGTTTCCAGGAATTGAAGAAACGTCTAGTTACTTCACCAGTGTTGATTCTGTCAGATTAGACGAAGGATTATGAAGTGTACTGCGATGCTTCACGTCGAGGACTTGGAGCAGTACTTATGCAGGAATGAAGAGTTGTTTCTTATGCGTCACGATAGCTTAAACCTCATGAGATGAATTATGCCACACATGATTTGGAGTTAGCAGCCGTAGTGCATGCATTGAAGACGTGGAGACATTTTCTTATCGGAAATCATTGTGAGGTGTACACGGATCACAAGAGTTTGAAGTACATTTTCACGCAAAAGGAGTTGAATCTCAGGCAAAGGAGATGGTTGGAACTCATCAAGGATTATGATATGAGACTGCAGTATCATCCCGGAAAAGCTAACGTTGTAGCCAACGCGTTGAGCCGTAAGGGCCACATTAATACACTCAGGACCGCAGGACTACCAAAGGAGTTAGCCAAGGACTTCTGCGAGCTATGTTTGGAAACAGTTCCGAGAGGCTATGTAGCAACGTTGGAAATTCAGTCGACTTTGACGGATAAGATCAGAGAAGCTCAGAAGACCGATAAGGAGATTGCAGAGATAAAGGAGAAGTTGAGCAAAGGAAAAGCCAAGGGATTTCGTGAGGATGAGCACGACACCCTCTGGTTTGAGGACCGCGTTTATGTACCCAATGACCCCGAGATTAGGAAATTGATTTTGCAAGAGGCCCATGATTCGCCATATTCAATTCACCCAGGGAATACCAAGATGTACTTGGATTTGAATGAGACCTTTTGGTGGACCGGAATGAAGAAGGATATTGTTGAGTATGTAGCAGTTTGTGATGTATGTCAGAGAGTAAAGGCAGAGCATCAGAAGCCACCAGGATTGTTGCAACCATTGCCGATACCCGAATGGAAGTGGGATAAGCTAGGCATGGATTTTATCACGGGATTGCCCAAGACTCGTTCAGGCTATGACTCGATTTTGGTTGTAGTCGATCGTTTGACGAAGGTAGCTCATTTCATTCCAGTAAAGACCACTTACACCAGTGCCAAGTTGGCCAAGATTTACATGACTAGGATCGTATGTCTGCATGGAGTTCAAAGGAGCATTGTATCAGATAGAGGAACCCAATTCACCTCAAAGTTCTGGAATCAGTTGCATGAAACCTTGGGTACCAGACTAGAGTTTAGTACCGCTTTTCATCCGCAGACAGATGGACAGACCGAAAGAGTCAATCAGATTTTAGAGGACATGCTGAGAGCCTATGCGCTAGATTATGGATCTAGTTGGTACGGCAATTTACCGTATGCGCAGTTCTCTTACAACAACAGTTATCAATCCAGTTTGAAGATGGCCCCTTTCGAAGCCTTATATGGAAGGAAGTGCAGGACCCCGTTGTCTTGGGACGAAGTTGGAGACCGTCAGTTGTTTGGACCAAATTTGATTAAGGAGTCTGAACGGAAGGTGAAGTTGATTCACGACCGGCTCAAGGTAGCCCAGTCTAGGCACAAGAGCTATGCTGACGCAAAACGCAAGGAGACAGTTTACGAAGTTGGGGATAGAGTTTATCTTTGGGTATCTCCACTTCAAGGAGTTAAGCGTTTTGGTGTTAAGGGAAAGTTAGCGCCACGTTTTGTGGGACCATACAAAGTTTTGGGTCATATGGGAGAGGTTGCCTACAAGTTGGAATTGCCCGAGGGATTGTCAGGAGTTCACGACGTGTTTCACGTTTCCCAGTTGAAGAAGTGCCACACAGAGATGGCTGATATACCACTGAGAGATACAGTGCCACTAGAGGCGATTCAGTTGGACAGTGATTTGACTTATGAGGAGAAACCAGTTAAGATTCTTTAGTATGCCAGCCGAGTCACCCGCAACAAGGTTATCAAGTTCTGTAAGGTTCAGTGGAGCCACCACACTGCGGATGAGGCCACCTGGGATCGACAGGGAGATTTGCTGAAGGACCGCCCTCACCTATATTGTAGCCAACCCGAATCTCGAGGGCGAGATTCATCTTAAGGGGGGTAGGTTTGTAACATCCCAAATTTCCAATTTGGAATGTTATACATAGATCATAAATTGCATATCCTATTTTTCTTGAATTTGGTTTGATCCTAGAAATCCTACGCAACTCAAGGACCCACGGAGAGAGTTGGGGATTTCGATATTTTCATATTTGAGTTTTCTCAAATTTTGAAAGTAGCATCATTTGATTTTATTTATTTTATCTTCAATTATTTCAAATATATAAATATGAGAGAGGGAATAAAATGACTTTCCCAAAATAAAGAAATATTGAAGATTTAATAAAAAAATCGAATAAGATCATATTTTGGATTTTTCGTCTATTTTATTTGAATTTAGGAAAAATGCGTGTTTTCCAAAATTGCATTTAGGCCCAAATAAATGTTCATCTAAACCGGCTTGGTTTTAGAAGCCGGGGAAAATTTATTTCAGGATTTTTGGAGTCCGTTTAGTATTTCTTTCGTTTGTTTTTCTGCGCGATTTTTTTTTAAAAAAACTGGAACCGACTCCGGGCCGTACCCGACCGGGATTCCGCCCGGGGTAGCCTTTAAATAGCGCCCGCCCGAGCCTCCCCAGCCCAACAGCGTCGTCGCCAGCCCACTCGCGCCCCCGAACCCTAACCCTAGCCGCCCGATCCGCCGCCGCCGCGCCCGACCCGCGCCGCCGCCGCCAGCCGCCGCCGCCTCGACGGAGCCGCCGCCCGCTGCCCGAGGTGCCTCGTTTTTCGTGCCACCGGTTTTTCTCGAAAACCGTTCGGTTTTTCCGTCGGTTTTTCGCCTTTTTTTTAGTTTCCGTTTTTTATTAGATCGGTTTTTTTGGTTTAGGTTAAATAGCGTTCGTTCGTTCGTTCGCTCGCTTTAACGAACGCATTCATCGTTTAGATCCAGATAACGAACGTTCGTTCGTTAATCTGTTCGTCGTTTTTCTTTTTCTCAGATTTTAATCCGCGTTTTTTCTGATCGCGATTTCTGATTCGATTTTCGTTTTAGTATAACTTTTCGCTCGTTTATTGGAATCAGGCGATTCAAGCGCCTAGAGTTTCATCTCGAAACCCTCTTTCCGAATAATCTACTCAAACCAGTCTTTGCTTCTGTAAAATTTGACTTAGGTCCAGATTAGTAATCGAAGCTTGTTTCTTTCGCCGTTTGAGTTTTGTTTCTTCGATCAATTTGTTTCTTTTTGCAAACCGCAGTTCTTAAGTTGAACTTTCTGGTTAGACCTCTTATTTGAGTTTTACCCGTGCATTAGATGAGTACTTATTATATGCTTGTTTGTTTGTTTTCTTGGGATAGAGTACCCGGATTGCACCGCTTGCTACTTCGAATCCCTAGGTTACGCGGATCATCAGCAAGGCAAGTAACACTTTGATCATATCCCTTATTACCCAGTTTTTATGCATTAGTTTCATCCTCAAACATTGCATGATTAGGATCTAATTAAATTGTGGGTTTTGGGAAGTAGTTTGAGGTAGTACCTATTACCTGTTTTATTATCAAACCCTTGGGAGTTACTTCTACGTTTGCTTATTATGCCATGCTATGCTCGTAGACGTGGATTGGGTTTGAGTGAATATCCATGAAAGATGTGAGATTGTTAATTTAATGGTTTATTTAAGGTGGCAACATTTATACACATCTGGGTGGATTGAGGTACCTGGTTATTCCAGGATTGCCTGTCTAGGCAACTGGGTAGACCAGGATTGCCTGTTTCTTTTTATGGACCGCCACCCAGGCTCAAAGGGATCATAAGATTATTCATGCTAGAAACTTCCGTGTGCAGCCACATGCTATTATGGGCTCTAGCATAGTTGACTAAGTTGTGCGAACTCTTACAGTGGTAGACTAGCAGATGTAGGGGAATGTAGGTTGGTACGGTTTACCCATCGTAAGGTGCTAGCGCTTCTGAAAGACTATGTCTCGGTAATCCGTTTCTCAAACACCATGTAGTGCGAGAAAACCAACGGAGGAGATTGAGTCATGTGGGGAAAAGTGCGCAACCTTTGCAGAGTGTACAAACTAATCATGATTAGCCGTGTCCCCGGTTATGGACGTTTTGAGTAGCTAGTACCTGGATTTTCATGTGTATCTCAACATGTTACTTTAATTAACATTGTTGGGTTTTAATGATGATATTTAATTGGGATTGAGGATTCTGTCAACCATTCTTAATGTTTAACAACCACCATGATAGTTAAATAAATTTATTCCTTTGTAGTAGGGAAAATCTGGCTTTACGCAAAATTGTAACCGTAGAGCTATCCACCAAGCCATATATGCATGTAGTGTAGCTTTAATCTTTTCATTACTTCTCTATGTGTTACTTTGCCAGCATATTCCATGTGCTGACCCGTTTTTGGGCTGCAATGTTAATGTTGCAGACTTTTCAGACGACGAGTAAGATGCTTTAGGATCGTGGTTCTATACTCAGTGATGCCGTTGGAGTTGATGGACTCACTTATCTTCCAAGCCTTCCGCTGTTATCGTTATTAGATGGCCTTAAGCCATTTTTATTGTATTAAGTTCTCTTTGGAGACACTCGATGTAAGAAGTGTGTGATTGCTACTCTGTTATAAATCCTTCAAGTACTGTGCGTGTCAGCATTACTGATCCAGGGATGACACTGAAGCACAGAGATCAGACTGTTTGAGGTCTTGTCGCTACAACTAACCTAGTAACCGGAGGCCCAACCCATATTGATGTTTTTTTACCTATTTCAGTATTTTGAAGAAAAGGAATATCAAATGGAGTCCAAACGGAATGAAACCTTCGGGAGCGTGATTTTTGGAACAAATCCGATCCGAAGAGCTTGGAGTACAAGTCAATAAGCTCCCGAGTGCCCCACGAGATAAGGGGCCGCGCCCCCCCTGTAGGGCGCGCCCCCTGTCTCGTGCGCCCCTCGGGTGGCCACCGACGTACTTCTTCCTCCTATATATACCTACGTACCCCGAAAACATCCATGAGCAACACGAAACACAATTTCCACCGCCGTAACCTTCTGTATCCGCGAGATCTCATCTTGGAGCCTTCGCCGGCACTCTGCCGGAGGGGGAATCGACCATGGAGAGCTTCTACATGAACATCCTTGCCCCTCCGATGAGTTGTGAGTAGTTTACCACAGACCTACGGGTCCATAGTTATTAGCTAGATGGCTTCTTCTCTCTTTTTGGATCTCAATACAATGTTCTCCCCCCTCTCTTGTGGAGATCTATTCGATGTAATCTCTTTTTGCGGTGTGTTTGTCGAGATCCGATGAATTGTGGGTTTATGATCAAGTTTATCTATGAATAATACTTGAATCTTCTCTGAATTCTTTTATGTATGATTGAGTTATCTTTGCAAGTCTCTTCGAATTATCAGTTTGGTTTGGCCTACTAGATTGGTTCTTCTTGCCATGGGAGAAGTGCTTAGCTTTGGGTTCAATCTTGCGGTGTTCTTACCCAGTGACAAAAAGGGTTGCAAGACACGTATTCTATTGTTGCCATCGAGGATAACAAGATGGGGTTTATATCATATTGCATGAGCTTATCCCTCTACATCATGTCATCTTGCTTAATGCGTTACTCCGTTCTTATGAACTTAATACTCTAGATGCATGCTGGATAGCGGTCGATGTGTGGAGTAATAGTAGTAGATGCAGGCAGGAGTCGGTCTACCTGTTATGGACGTGATGCCTATATACATGATCATGCCTAGATAATCTCATAACTATGCACTTTTCTATCAATTGCTCGACAGTAATTTGTTTACCCACCGTAATACTTATGCTATCTTGAGAGAAGCCTCTAGTAAAACCTATGGCCCCCGGGTCTATCTCTTATCATATTTGCTTTCAATCTATCTTTATTTGCATCTTTACTTTCTGCATCTATCTTATAAAATACCAAAAATATATTTATCTTATCATTCTATCTTTATTAGATCTCACTTTCGCAAGAGGCCGTGAAGGGATTGACAACCCTTTTATTGCGTTGGTTGCGAGTTCTTAGTTTGTTTGTGTAGGTGCGTGGGACTTTTGAGGAGCCTCCTACTGGATTGATACCTTGGTTCTCAAAACTGAGGGAAATACTTATGCTACACTTTGCTGCATCACCCTCTCCTCTTCGAGGAAAACCAACGCAAGCTCAAGACGTAGCAAGAAGGATTTCTGGCGCCGTTTCCGGGGAGGTCTTCGCTCAAGTCAAGACATACCAAGTACCCATCACAAACCCATCTCCCTCGCATTTACATTATTTGTCATTTTCCTCTTGTTTTCTCCCCCCACGTCACCCTTGCCGTTTTATTCGCCCTCTCTTTCCCAATCTCCTCCTCTCTTTCCGCTTGCCTTTCTATTTGCTTGTGTGTCGGTTCGTTACCTCGTCGTTATGGCTAGTCTTCCTATCCTCACTATTACTCCCGAACATGAAATCCTCAATTTTAAAGAAAGGGAGGGAGAAAATTTAAAGGATGCTTGGCATAGAATTTGCAATGCTCAAAATAGATCTACTAGGACGCTTTCTACTTCCGTTCTTCTTCGCAATTTTTATGTAGGCACCACTCCTTGGAATAGATGTGTTCTTGATACTGTTGCTGGAGGTGATTTCTTGAGTAATCATATGTTTGATTTTTATAATGCTATGTTAGATTTGTTTGGCCCACCACCTCATTTGGTTAATGGGACTGTTTTAACCTTAGAACACGTTATGCAACGGCTTGATATTATTGAAAATAAAATTTCCACTGGTGAGTTGATTGAAAATTTGGATAAAAAGATTCATAATCTTATCACCCAATATGAATCTAGGGTAGGAGTTACTTTGAAAAATCTTAAAGAGAAAGAACCTATAGTTAATGAAAGAATAGATCTTGATTCTGCTAGAATTGATAAACTTGAGGATATAATTACCAACCTAGGTTCGATGTTTTCTCCCATGAAAAACACTACAAAAACCCCTACAAAAACCGCCAAGTTTATTTATGTTCCTAAAAATAAGGGAGAAACTTCTAGTAAGGGAGACGCGGATCTCAAATCCACAAGTATTCATCCCAAATGTCTTTCTATCGTTAAGGAACCTTTCGCTACAAACGAATTTTTTTAATTTTTCCCAAAGGTTTAATCATTGCTAAAAAGGGGGAAACCCCTAAAGGTTATACGTACTCTATTGAAGAATTTAGTGCCAAAGATGGCACTAGTTAAATGTATCCTTGCTTTTATGCCTAGCTAGGGGCGTTAAACGATAGCGCTAGTTGGGAGGCAACCCAATTTTATTTATGTTTTTTGTTTTTAATCCTGTTTAGGAATAAATCTTGCATCTACCTTATGTTTAGATGTGTTTTTATCTTTTAATTAGTGTTTGTGCCAAGTAGAACCTATAGGATAACCTACGATGATAGTTGATTTGATTCTGCTGAAAAAACAGAAACTTTGCGCGCACGAATATAACTTTGTTAAATCAAAGGAACGTGCTTTTGCCTTGATTCTTTTTTATGCTGTTCAATAGACAAAATTTTCAGGACTTCCTATTTTGGTAGGATTTTTAGAGTTCCAGAAGTTTGGGTTAGTTGCAGATTGCTACAGACCGTTTTGTTTTTGACAGATTCTGTTTTTCGTGTGTTGTTTGCTTATTTCAATGCATCTATGGCTAGTAATTCAGTCTATGAACCATAAAGAAGTTGGAATACAGTAGGTTTAACACCAAATTAAATAAAGAATGAGTTCATTGCAGTACCTTATGTGGTGGTTTTATTTTCCTTCACTAACGGAGCTTATAAGATTTCCTGTTGAGTTTTGTGTTGTGAAGTTTTCAAGTTTTGGGTAAAGCTTTTATGGACTATGGAATAAAGGGTGGCAAGAGCCTAATCTTGGGGATGCCCATGGCACCCCCAAGATATTCAATAATAGCCAAAAGCCTAAGCTTGGGGATGCCCCGGGAAGGCATCCCCTCTTTCGTCTTCGTTCATTGGTAACTTTAATTGGAGCTATATTTTTTTCGCCACATGATATGTGTTTTGCTTGGAGCGTCGTGTATTATATTAGTATTTGCTTTTTAGTTTGACACAATCATCCTTTCTGTACACACCTTTTGGGATAAGCCTATTTGATTAGAATTTGCTAGAATACTCTATGTGCTTCACTTATATCTTTTGAGCTTGATAGTTTTTGCTCTAGTGCTTCACTTATATCTTTTAGAGCACGGTGGTGTCTTAATTTTGAAGAAATAGCTAGTCTCTCATGCTTCACTTATATTATTTTGAGAGTCTTTTAGAACAGTATGGTATTTGCTATTATCATAAAGTTGGTCCTAGAATGATGAGCATCCAAGTTGGGTATAATAAAAACTATCATAGGAAGTGAATTGGATGCTATGATCAATTTGATGCTTGATAATTGTTTTGAGATATGGAGGTAGTGATATTAAAGTGATGCTAGTTGGGTGATTATGAATTTAAAGAATGCTTGTGTTGAAGTTTGTGATTCCCGTAGCATGCACGTATGGTGAACCGCTTTGTGATGAAGTTGGAGCACAATTTTATTTATTGATTGTCTTCCTTATGAGTGGCGGTCGGGGACGAGCGATGGTCTTTTCCTACCAATCTATCCCCCTAGGATCATGCGCATAGTGCTTTGGTTTTTGATGACTTCTGAATTTTTGCAACAAGGGCATGAGTTATTTTGATTAATGTTGAGTCCATGGATTATACGCACCCTTTCACCCTTCCATTATTGCTAGCCTCTCTTGTGCCGTGCAACTTTCGTCGGTACCATACACCCACCATATACCTTCCTCAAAACAGCCACCATACCTACCTATTATAGCATTACCATAGCCATTCCGAGATATATTGCCATGCAAATTTCCACCGTTCCGTTCATATGACACACATTACTTTTGTCATATTGCTTTTTACATGATCATGTAGTTGACATTGTATTTGTGGCAAGGCCACCTTCATAATTTTCATACATGTCACTCTTGATTCATTGCATATCCGGGTACACCACCGGAGGCATTCATATAGAGTCATATCTTGTTCTAGCTTTGAGTTGTAAATCCATAAAAGTGTGATGATCTTCATTATTAGAGCATTGTCCTAGTGAGGAAAGGATGATGAAGGCTATGATTCCCCCACAAGTCGGGATGAGACTTCATGTAAAAAAAGAGAAAGGCCAAAAAGAAAAAAAGGGGGGAAATGCCAAAGAAAAAAAAGAAAAAAAAGGAAAAAATAAAATGAGAGAAAAAGAGAGAAGGGACAATGCTACTATCTCTTTTTCCACACTTGTGCTTTAAAATAGCACCATGATCTTCATGATAGAGAGTCTCATATGTTGTCTCTTTCATATACTAGTGGGAATTTTTCATTATAGAACTTGGCTTGTATATTCCAATGATGGGCTTCCTCAAAAGTGCCCTAGGTCTTCGTGAGCAAGCGAGTTGGATGCACACCCACTTAGTTTCTTTTGTTGAGCTTTCATGTATTTATAGCACTAGTGCATCCGTTGCATGGCAATCCCTACTCACTCACATTGATATCTATTAATGGGCACCTCCATAGCCCGTTGATACGCCTAGTTGATGTGAGACTATCTTCTCCTTTTTGTCTTCTCCACAACCACCATTCTATTCCACATATAGTGCTATGTCCATGGCTCACACTCATGTATTGCCTGAAAGTTGAAAGAGTTTGAGATTATTAAAGTATGAAACAATTGCTTGGCTTGTCATCGGGGTTGTGCCTGATTAAATACTTTGTGTGATGAAGATAGAGCAACAGCCAGACTATATGATTTTGTAGGGATAACTTTCTTTAGCCATGTTATTTTGAGAAGACATGATTACTTTGATTAGTATGCTTGAAGTATTACTATTTCTTATGTCAATATGAACTTTTATTTTGTATTCATTTGGATCTGAACATTCATGCCACAATAAAGAAAATTACATTATGAATTATGCTAGGTAGTATTCCACATCAAAAATTCTCTTTTTATCATTTACCTACTCAAGGACGAGCATGAATTAAGCTTGGGGATGCTTGATACGTCTCCAACGTATCTATAATTTTTGATTGTTCCATGCTATTATATTACCCCTTTTGGATGTTTATGGGCTTTATTTTACACATTTATATCATTTTGGGGACTAACCTACAAACCGGAGGCCCAGCCCATATTGCTGTTTTTTTTGCCTATTTCAGTATTTCGAAGAAAAGGAATATCAAACAGAGTCCAAACGGAATGAAACCTTCGGGAGCGTGATTTTTGGAACAAATCTGATCCGGAGAGCTTCGAGTGCAAGTCAAGAAGCTCCCGAGGGCCCCATGAGATAGCCCCCCCCCCTGTAGGGCACGCCCCCTGTCTCGTGGGCCCCTTGGGCAGCCACCGACGTACTTCTTCCTCCTATATATACCTACGTACCCCGAAAACATCCAGGAGCACCACGAAACACAATTTCCACCGCCGTAACCTTCTGTATCCGCGAAATCTCATCTTGGAGCATTCGCCGGCACTCTACCAGAGGGGGAGTCGACCATGGAGGGCTTCTACATCAACATCCTTGCCCCTCCGATGAGTTGCGAGTAGTTTACCACAGACCTACGGGTCCATAGTTATTAGCTTGATGGCTTCTTTTCTCTTTTTGGATCTCAATACAATGTTCTCCCCCTCTCTTGTGGAGATCTATTCGATGTAATCTCTTTTTGCGGTGTGTTTGTCGAGATCCGATGAATTGTGGGTTTATGATCAAGTTTATCTATGAATAATATTTGAATCTTCTCTGAATTCTTTTATGTATGATTGAGTTATCTTTGCAAGTCTCTTCGAATTATCAGTTTGGTTTGGCCTACTAGATTGGTTGTTCTTGCCATGGGAGAAGTGCTTAGCTTTGGGTTCAATCTTGCGGTGTTCTTACCCAATGATAGAAAGGGTTGCAAGACATGTATTGTATTGTTGCCATCAAGGATAACAAGATGGGGTTTATATCATATTGCATGAGTTTATCCCTCTACATCATGTCATCTTGCTTAATGCGTTACTCCATTCTTATGAACTTAATACTCTAGATGCATGCTGGATAGCGGTCGATGTGTGGAGTAATAGTAGTAGATGCAGGCAGGAGTCAGTGTACTTGTTATGGACGTGATGCCTATATACATGATCATGCCTAGATAATCTCATAACTATGCGCTTTTCTATCAATTGCTCGACAGTAATTTGTTTATCCACCGTAATACTTATACTATCTTGAGAGAAGCCTCTAGTGAAACCTATGGCCCCCGGGTCTATCTCTTATCATATTTGCTTTCAATCTATCTTTATTTGCATCTTTACTTTCTGCATCTATCTTATAAAATGCCAAAAATATATTTATCTTATCATTCTATCTTTATTAGATCTCACTTTCGCAAGTGGCCGTGAAGGGATTGACAACCCCTTTGTTGCGTTGGTTGCGAGTTCTCAGTTTGTTTGTGTAGGTGCGTGGGACTTTTGAGGAGCCTCCTACTGGATTGATACCTTGGTTCTCAAAACTGAGGGAAATACTTACGCTACACTTCCCCAGAGATCGATTTCGATGTCGCGGTCAGTCCTGTGGACATCGCCCCAGAAATCGATTCTCATGCCGCTGTTCATGCTGTGTTTATTGCCTGAGAGATTGATGACAAGAAATAATTGGTCGCGCTAATCCTTCAGGGTAGTTTGCATTCCCTGTGTTTAAGGGGCTGTTTGGTTGGAGGCCTGAGCACTGTGCCTGAAAAATAATGCTGCCTGAGTGTTGCCTGAGGAGTTGGAATATTTTGTCTGGCCAGGCTAGTATAGTGCAAACCTGTTTGGTTGCTTCCCAAGCCCGGCACCCTATTTTTATTGCTTAAATACTAGTGATGGCTTTTGTTTAGTGCCAGGTAGTAGCTGCAGCACGTCAGGCGCAGGAAAAAGGAGGCCTGAGACAGGCTAACCACATTGCCTATGCTAAGCGTTACATTTTATCTTATATTTTATTACTAGGCCAGGCTAACTACACTACTAGGACGTACAGGCCAGACAACCATTTCTTCTCTCAGGTCGGCAACCAAACAGACCATAGGCATGTCACAGGCAGGTGCTCAGGCCAGGCAATTTCTGTTAGGGTGGCAACCAAACAGCCCCTAATTACTAGAATGATGCGTGTTATCAAACAATCTTAGGGCCAGTGCACTGTTTTGTGTGGGCGGATCTTGCTACTTTTGTTTGATAGTGAATCATGCGATGAATCATGCGAACCCTCTCCGAGTTATGGAAACAGATGTATCCTCACCAGCTTTTGATGTAATATATGGCATGCTTAGATGTAAGTTTGAACTGTTTATCATATCAGCAGGGCTTGTTTGATGATTCTTGGTGTTAGTAGGCTAGCTACTATGCAAGCTATAGTACTTGCAAAACACTCACCGAAGAGAAACGTTGGGGCTGATGAGCTCATGGTACGCTTATACTTATCCCTCGTCGATCGACCAATAGCCCTAGCTCCTAAAATTGTAGGCTTAGCGATCGATCAGATAATAGTTGACACAGATACATTCAGGCCTCATTTGGTTCATAGGGTAGGAAAATCGTAGCAAAAGTACAGAGAACATGCAACACAAAATCATAGCAGTGCAGAGACGTACTCCCTCCGTTCCAAAATAGATGACCTAGGCGGGCTAGTTTGGCCTAGTGGGTTTTAGTGATATGACGTGGTACAGTGCCGTCGAGTCTTCGCGTGTGGTAGCAGTATTGCGGGTACAATAAGTTTTCTTGAAGAAGCGGAATTCAACGAAGTCATGATGGTTCCTTCGTCCGAACAACTTACAGTGGGAAAGGTTGGGCCTGCGATACGACCGGGGTAGACCAGGATAATTTTGTGCATGGCAGGTGGACCAGGATGGTCAACGTCCCACATGTCGGCGAATGGAAATATTCTTTCCGGTATAGAGGACGAGCAACAAGTATTCATTGTTTATTTTTGATGAAAGCTATTGTCTCCACTGTTACGATGGAGGAGTGTGAAACACGGCAGCCCAGTGAACTTGGCATGTGCACCACTCCCTCCTTCCTCATGTAATGCCCAGGTTACAACTTTTTCTCACTTTCTCTCTATCTATTTCCTCTCAAATGTTTTTTACCTTTCTTTTTTTAAGACACAATTGTTTTTATGCCTTTTTTAGAATTATTTTTGTTATACCTAGGAGCACGTGTAGAGACAGGCTCTTGCAGAGCCCACTCCTTGACTTTGTTAATGCCTCTCTCTCCTCCACATAAGGAGTACTACTTGCTATGCATGCATGCGGCGGGCAGCTGGTGTCTTGAGGGGCCAGGGCGGTGAGAGCGGGCTCCGGAAGCGGTCTGGACTCCAGCATGGCCCACCTCACATTATCACCATATATTTATTGGAGTCCGTGCGCGGCGGGCGGGCGATCTCTTCTCCCTCCCACGTTTCTCTCTTCTCAGCGGACGCCCGCCGAGTGATTAGATTTCGGCTATTGACAGTTTATTCAATTACGGTCCCACATGTCAGTGAAATTGCAAGACAACGCGTGTCCCCTCTGGTGAGCGGCGTGCGAGCCGGACTATCGGGGGTGCGACGCGTACGACTCGTAAGTGTGCCGCCTTTTCCTTTAGAACTTGAGGAGCGTAACATTTTCGCGTGATCGATCGATAGAAATCCAGAACAAAATGATGAGGGCGGTGCTTTCCCGCTTGTTAGGCAGGCTAGTATGAGTGATATGACGTGCTATAGTGCCGTCCACTTGCTCCATTTTTATGTAAGCAAGAGTTTACACTGTTACGCAGGAGGAGTGCGAAACACCGTGGATCCGATTTTGATCGAGGGATAACTATTCCCTGCCAAATAATGGAGGACTGTTAGCGATTATAGCATGATAGTTAGGGCATCTCCAGCGCTGGCCCACAAATTTACATCGGCATCTGTCCAAGGACACTGATGGATGCCATCTGATGCTGCCCGCATACCTTTCGACAACTATATGAACTAACCGGACAAAATTCGTGCAAACAAAGCAAATTTCAAATTAACCAGATGAAATTCATTACATTTCGAAAACTTTGGCTGCAAACTGGACGAAATTCATTACATATTTCGCACAAACCATACTAAAACCTACTGTAAACCTAATCGAAACGATCGTCGGCGCCCGACCACCATGTCCGGCCATGAACCCGAGAAAGCCGGCCATTGCCTTTGCCTCCTCCTCATCCGCCTCGATGACCTCCTCCTCTGGAGCACAAGGTTCTGAAGATTTCCACCTCCTCGTCGCTGTCAAGCGGCTAATCGGCCACCGATGTTTACCCCACCAAGCTTGGCGTCGACTGAGTGGAGTAGCGGTGGCCTTCCCGGGACTAGAGCGGCGGCAACCTACCGTGTACTACTCTTCCTCGCTGCCGGCTGCGCCCATGCACGCGTGCTGGCTTCATGGTCATGGCGGCAGAGGGCGGCCGGGGGGGTGCTGGCGATCTCCTTCGTTTGCTCCTACGACAATACGTCAAAGAGAGCTTTGGAGCGCGCCCGGAGAGGAGCTGCCGATGTCCCTCGTCTGCTCCTCCGACAGTATGTCCAAGAGAGCTTCGAAGCGCCAGGAGGCCATGGTTGGTGTGGTACCGACAGAAGGAAGGGACCGGAGGAGAATAAGTGTGGGTCTTTGGCTATGGCTGGGAGCTGGGGCTCAAGTTAATATAGAGAGCGAATGGCAATGAGCCACGGCAGATGTATGGACAACTGGCGCCGGAGTAGGTTCGTCGGACGTGAATGCGGACACTGCTTTAGTGACATAACTGCAGATGCGTTGGGTTACTGACATGTGTGCCCAACGGGCATCTGGCCCGCATGTCAGTAACACACCAATTGCACCTGCAGTTAAGTCCGGTGAATGCGACATTGACATTTTGGAGAGACGGTGACCGTTTCAGGCAGGAAGCGTGCGCTAGTGATGGAAGGGGTTTTGGTGTGTAGTGGCACTAAGATCGGTCACTCATGGTAGTACATACTCCGTACCATACTACCATAGTACCCTCACTAGCTAGGCTGTTTTATAGATTGTTGTTGTGACGGACGATATACATGAGCAAGGCGGTCCGAGTATGACCGTTGGTGTTGAGCCAGGTGAATACATGCTCGGCGTTCGCGTAGGACTCCATCAAATGTCTAAGCAGTAATGTCAGGCACCGCCGGGGCGCGCAGGTGATGGGCTCGCCGTTTGCGTTGCTCCATGAGCAGGACTTTTATTTAGAGGGCGACGTGCATGCATTAGCATGCTTTGACAGCATGAGTGTGAGTGTCTGACGCGAAGTATTTCATTTTCATTTGGCTGACAAGGGTGCGTTGCAGCAACGAGTCCGTGGTTTGATTCCCCACATACGCATAATTTTGGTTTTTACAGTATTTCTTTCTCCATTGACAGGTAGGCCCGCGTAGATAGATAAAGAACACGAGCTGATGAGGGCATGCGAACTGTTTGACTGGTCAACCAGAAAAATACGGAGCTATACGCTGAGCTAGTGACCATATAATCACCAAATCTCGTATACAATGATCAAAGTGAGCTATCAAGACAAGTTCGATGACCGCCAATGCATTTTACTCTGTAATAAATGACCAGGATTGAAGGGGAATCCAAATTTGCTTCGTCTTCTGTCCTTGAGCTCTTGACAAACTAATGCACTATAAGGTTGTCTGGCCACTCCACCCCAGAGCTCTCACCAAGCGTCGTTCATGCCACCGCGCCGCACACTAACCGGCAAGGCAGTGATGGCATCCCGTCGCGCCGAGTTTCTCGCCGCCCATGACCGCACACAAAATGGTAGGGAAGAGATGGCATCCCACTGTGCCGAGTTCATCGCCGCTCGCGACCTCACAACTATGTGGGAGGAATTTGAAGATGCCAAGGCCGAATGGGCGGTAGAGCAAGAGGCGGCCAAAGCCGCACAGAGGGGGCGGAAAAGTCAGAAAGCACTCAAGAAAAGAGAGGCCCGCTGCCGCAAGAAAGAAAAGGACGCACGCGCTACTGCGGATAGGTCGGCGGAGATCCAAGCACGGTGGGGTGTCGCCGACAAAGCCTGGAAGGAGAACGACGGCGTCTGGCCAGCATGTGAGAAGTAGTAGTACTAGTAGTTAGTGTGTGTGTCTGTGTCTGAGTACGAGCATGTACCAGTACTACTAGTTACTACTGTAGTTTTTAGAGCAAATTACCACTACATTAGCCTAGATTGAATGGAAAAATTGCTATCCTATGCATCAAATGGCATCTCTTTCTCTATAGGAATTGAGATGCATGTCATCTCACTTCCTATGATTTTCATATTCCTATAAAATTCCTATCCTATGAACGAAAGGAGGCCTCTGTTGGAGTAACTACTGTAGCTAGCAGTATTGCTGGTACAGTAGTTTTCTTCAAGGAGCGGAATTCAACGAAGTCATGATGGTTCCTTCGTCCGAGCAACTTCAAAGTGGGAAGTGGGCCTGTGATTTGACGGCTCATTAGTCATTGTTACTGTGGTGCGACGACCTGGGTGACTCTCCCTTGGAGTTCTGCATGCATGGCAAGTGGACCAGGATGGTCAACGTCCCACATGTTGGCAAACGGAAGTATTCTTTTCGATATCGAGGAGCAAGGAAACCGTGTGGTATAGTATCATGATGTCTACTACACAACCTTCTTCTTGTAGACGTTGTTGGGCCTGCAAGTGCACATGTTTGTAGGACAATAGCAAATTTCCCTCAAGTGGATGACCTAAGGTTTATCAATCCGTGGGAGGCGTAGGATGAAGATGGTCTCTCCCAAACAACCCTGCAACCAAATAACAAAGAGTCTCTTGTGTCCCCAACACACCTAATACAATGGTAAATTGTATAGGTGCACTAGTTCGGCGAAGAGATGGTGATACAAGTGCAATATGGATAGTAGATATAGGTTTTTGTAATCTGAAAATATAAAAACAGCAAGGTAACTGATGATAAAAGTGAGCGTAAATGGTATTGCAGTGGTAGGAAACAAGGCATAGGGTTCATACTTTCACTAGTGCAAGTTCTCTCAACAATAATAACATAGATAGATCATATAACAATCCCTCAACATGCAACAAAGAGTCATTCCAAATCCACTAATAGCGGAGAACAAACGAAGAGATTATGGTAGGGTACGAAACCACCTCAAAGTTATTCTTTCGGATTGATCTATTCAAGAGTTCGTACTAGAATAAAACCTTAAGACACAAATCAACCAAAACCCTAATGTCACCTAGATACTCCATTGTCACGTCAAGTATCTGTGGGCATGATTATACGATATGCATCACACAATCTCAGATTCATCTATTCAACCAACACAAAAGTACTTCAAAGAGTGCCCCAAAGTTTCTACCGGAGAGTCAAGACGAAAACGTATGCCAACCCCTATGCATAGGTTCATGGGCGGAACCCGCAAGTTGATCACCAAAACATAAATCAAGTGGCACGTGATATCCCGTTGTCACCACAGATAAATACAGCAAGACATACATCAATTGTTCTCAAATCCTTAAAGGCTCAATCCGATAAGATAACTTGAAGAGGAAAACTCAATTCATCACAAAAGAGTAGAGGGGGAGAAACACCATAAGATCCAACTATAATAGCAAAGCTCGCGATACATCAAGATTGTGCATAGAGAGAACACGAGAGAGAGAGAGAGAGAGATCAAACACATAGCTACTGGTACATACCCTCAGCCCCGAGGGTGAACTACTCCCTCCTCGTCATGGAGAGCACCGAGATGATGAAGATGGGCACCGGTGAGGGATTCCCCCTCTGGCAGGGCGCCAGAACGGGCTCCCGAGAGGTTTTTGGTGGCTACAGAGGCTTGCGGCGGCGGAACTCCCGATCTATCTTCTCCATCAATTTTTTTAGGGTATGTAGGCTTATATAGGAGAAAGAAGTCACTCGGGGGAGCCTCGAGGGGCCCACGAGAGGGTAGGGCACGCCTAGGGGGGTGGGCACGCCCCCCTGTCTCGTGGCTTCCTCGATGCTCCCCTGGCTTGCACTCCAAGTCTCCTGGATCATAACTGAGGGAAACCTGGACTAGGGGGTGTCCGGATAGCCGAACTATTGTCATTGGCCCGACTCCAAGACTACGAAGATACAAGATTGAAGACTTTGTCCCGTGTCCGGATGGGACTTTCCTTGGCGTGGAAGGCAAGCTTGGCGATACGGATATGTAGATCTCCTACCATTGTAACCGACTCTGTGTAACCCTAGCCCTCTCCGGTGTCTATATAAACCGGATGGCTTTAGTCCGTAGGACGAACAACAATCATACCATAGGCTAGCTTCTAGGGTTTAGCCTTATTGATCTCGTGGTAGATCTACTCTTGTAACACACATCATCAATATTAATCAAGCAGGATGTAGGGTTTTACCTCCATCAAGAGGGCCCAAACCTGGGTAAAACATCGTGTCCCTTGTCTCCTGTTACCATCCACCTAGACGCACAGTTCGGGACCCCCTACCCGAGATCCGCCGGTTTTGACACCGACATTGCTGCTTTCATTGAGAGTTCCTCTGTGTCGTCACCGATAGGCTCGATGGCCTCTTCGATCATCAACAATGACACAGTCCAGGGTGAGACCTTCCTTCCCGGACAGATCTTTGTATTCGGCGGCTTTGCACTACGGGCCAATTCACTTGGCCATCTGGAGCAGATCGAAAGCTACGCCCCTGGACATCATGTCAGATTTGGAAGTTTGAACTTCACGGCTGACATCCGCGGGGACTTGATCTTCGATGGGTTTGGGCCACAGCCAAGCGCGCCACACTATCATGATGGGCATGATTTAGATCTGCAGCCGGACAGTACCCTGGAGGCCGCACTCGAGTCCGCTCCGATCTTCAATTCGGAGCCGGCTGCGCAGATCGAGGACGGATGGCCAGACACCGCCTCGGGGGCTGCAACCTCTACGGCGATAGAGCCGAACACTGACCTTGTCCCTCATGAAGCTCGTGACTCCGAGGTGCCGGACTCCTTGCCGGACTCCGAACCTCCCGCACCCCCTCCAATCGAATCCGATTGGGCGCCGGTCATGGAGTTCACCGCAGTGGACATCTTTCAACACTCACCTTTTGGCGACATCTTGAGTTCGCTAAAGTATCTCTCGTTATCAGGAGAACCCTGGCCGGACTGCGGTCAAGACGGTTGGGATGCGGACGACGAAGAAATTCAAAGCCCACCCACCACCCACTTAGTAGCCACTGTCGACGATCTAACCGACATGCTAGACTACTACTCCGAAGACATCGACGGTATGGACGACGATGCCGGAGACGACCAAGAACCAGCGCCTACCGGGCACTGGAAAGCCACCTCATCATATGACATATACATGGTGGATATCCCAAAGGATGGGAATTCTGAAGCAACAGCGGAGGATGACCCCTCCAAGAAACAGCCCAAGCGCCGGCGTCAGCGGCGCCGCTCTAAATCCCGCCACAGCAAGAATGAAGATTCTGGCACCGGAGATAATAACACACCGGACAGTGCCGAAGACAACCCACTCCAGCAAGATTCAGCATAGGAGGACGGAGACGCCAGCCCTCATGAGAGAGCGGCAAAAGAAGAGGTAGAGGATTATATGCCTCCCTCCGGGGACGAGGCAAGCCTCAATGATGACGAATTCGTCGTGCCTGAGGATCCCGTCGAACAAGAGTGTTTTAAACGCAGGCTTATGGCCACGGCAAACAGCCTCAAGAAAAAGCAGCAACAGCTTAGAGCTGATCAAGATCTGCTAGCCGATAGATGGACTGAAGTCCTCGCGGCCGAAGAGCATGAGCTCGAACGCCCCTCCAAAAGTTACCCTAAACGCAAGCTGCTCCCCCGATTAGAGGAGGAGGCGTATGAACCTGCATCACCAGCAGACAATACGGCTGACCAACCACCCCGTGGTCGTGACAGAGAGGCCCCTAGGCCCTTCACTAGAACCGTACCCCAGCATCGCTCGAAGAGCACAAAGGCACAGGGGAATGCTCCGGACTTGCGAGATATATTGGAGGATAAGGCAAGACAATCAAGATCGATCTATGGATCGCATGGGCGCCCCTTGATACGTGACAACAACCGTCGCGCCGGACACAGTAAGTCCGGCCGGGCTGAACAAAATAGACAAAGCTCTTTCGAGCTCCGTCGGGATATCGCCCAGTACAGAGGGGCCGCACACCCACTATGCTTCACAGACGAAGTAATGGATCACCAAATCCCCGAAGGGTTTAAACCCGAGAACATTGAATCCTACGATGGCATAACAGACCCCGCGGTTTGGATCGAAGACTATCTCCTTCATATCCACATGGCCCACGGTGATGATCTTCACGCCATCAAATATCTCCCACTCAAACTTAAAGGACCAGCCCGGCATTGGCTTAACAGCTTGCCAGCAGAGTCAATCGGGAGTTGGGAAGACCTGGAAGCCACATTCCTCGATAACTTCCAAGGCACGTATGTGCGACCACCAGACGCCGATGACCTAAGCCACATAATTCAGCAGCCAGACGAATCGGCCAGACAATTATGGACACGGTTCTTAACAAAGAAGAACCAAATTGTCGACTGTCCGGATGCAGAGGCCCTAGCGGCCTTCAAGCATAACATCCGCGAAGAGTGGCTTGCCCGGCACCTAGGATAGGAAAAGCCGAAATCCATGGCAGCCCTCACATCACTCATGACCCGCTTCTGCGCGGGTGAGGATAGCTGGCTAGCACGCAACAATAACCTCAGCAAAAATTCTGACAGTCCGGATTTCAAGGACCGTAATGGCAGGTCGCGTCGCAACAAAAACAAACGCCGCATTAACGGCGATAACAGTGAAGATATGACAGTCAATGCCGGATTCAGAGGCTCTAAACCCGGTCAGCGGAAAAAGCCATTCAAAAGAACTACTCCGGGTCCGTCCAATTTGGACCGAATACTCGACCGCTCATGCGAGATACACGGCACCCCCGAAAAGCCAGCCAACCACACCAACAGGGACTGTTGGGTATTCAAACAGGCAGGCAAGTTAATTGACGAAAACAATGACAAGGGGCTGCACAGCGATGACGAGGAAGAGACCCGACTGCCGAACAATAGAGGACAGAAGGGTTTCCCCCCACAGGTGCGGACGGTGAACATGATATACGCAACGCACATAACCAAAAGGGAGCGGAAGCGTGCACTCAGGGATGTATACGCGATGGAGCCAGTTGCCCCGAAGTTCAATCCATGGTCCTCCTGCCCGATCACTTTTGACCGAAGGGACCACCCCACCAGCATCCGCCATGGCGGATTCGCCGCATTGGTTCTAGACCCAATCGTCGATGGATTTCACCTCACCAGAGTCCTGATGGATGGCGGCAGCAGCCTGAACCTGCTTTATCAGGACACGGTGCGCAAAATGGGCATAGACCCCTCAAGGATTAAACCTACCAAGACGACCTTTAAAGGCGTCATACCAGGTGTAGAAGCCAATTGTACAGGCTCAGTTACACTGCAAGTGGTCTTCGGATCCCCGGATAACTTCCAAAGCAAGGAGTTAATCTTCGACATAGTTTCGTTCCGCAGCGGCTATCATGCTCTGCTCGGACATACCGCGTTCGCAAAGTTCAATGCGGTGCCGCACTACGCATACCTCAAGCTCAAGATGCCAGGCCCTCGAGGAGTCATCACGGTCAACGAAAACACTAAACGCTCTCTCCGAACGGAGGAACATACAGCGGCTCTCGCGGCAGAAGTACAGTGCAACCTCTTAAGGCAATTCTCGAGTCCGGCCATTAAGCGACCGGACACGGCTAAATACGCCTGGAGTAACATACAACAAGACCACCTGGCACGTTCCGAGCACGCGTAGCAGTGTGGCCCCAACCCCAGCCCCTGCAAAACGTCAAGACAGGTCCTTCGTGTACACCATTACGCTCTGAAGATACCATGGGCATGGGGAGAGGGGCACGACCATGATAGGCCCAGAATACGGCTTAATAACACCAGGGGATCTCAAGTGTGTCGTTCTTTTTTTTCTTTTCTTTTTATTCTTACCCACAAGACTCCGTTCGTCAGAGGCCCTGTCCGGCAGTAGACCTGCCGAACTCACGATGCAACAGCCAGAGAAGGAGAAAGGCTACAACGAATATCCAGGTGGTCTCCATTACGAGCGTTAAATCTGTTTTATGCACCATTCCGCAGCCTACCCCTGGAGGGGGACATGTTTAACAGTCCCATCCCTTGCTTATCGCACCATTTGTATCGTTCTGCACTTATAGCAGTTTTTCTTGAATAAGTAATGCAACACCTTTTTGCTTCCAATTGCATTTCTCTCTTATACATATGTTCATTTGTGACATGTCGCATCCGTACGTTTTGGTACGGCTAAATACACCAGGGGCTTATGTTTCCCGCATCATGGTGTGATAAGTCCGAACACTTTCACAAGTGCGGGACCCCGAACTTATAGCATTATATGCATCGGCTCCGAATCATGTCTTGGGTCAATAGTTGGGTTTGCCCGGCTCCCATGTTTTGGTACCTTACGTTCCGTTGTATCGGCTAAGGTAGCACTGGGAGAACCACTACGATTGCGCCCCGGTTGAGCTGGGCGAGTGCCTCAGTGGAGAAAGCTAAAACTGACCGTCATGATGAGGCGAGAGATGGTCGCTGTTCGAGAGGTTTTTTGCGAGTCCTTCAAGACTTATGCCGCTTAGAGCGAGGAGCCGACTTTGTCCGGCCCAGACGTGGATAGCGCCCCAAATTCGGCCTTCCGAAGAGTAGGGACTTCGCCGAAATTTAAAATTATAGAATTCTATGGCTAAGTGAGAGTGTTCAAGCATTATAAGCCCGGTTGCCTTGTTCGTTGTGTTGAGCGCCTCCCTAGATGGACCCAAATATGGGAACAAGAGTGCTCAAATTTATCCCGAACACCCCAGCACTCGTGGCATGGGGGCTGAAGCCAACGACTTGCCATCTCTCAGATTTGATAAATAGCCGCACAGAAGGTAATATTTTAAATTAAAATGCGTTGCTTAGCGAAAATGCGCACAGGATAACAAAATGCGAGTCTACTCAAATATTACATCTTTGGAGCACTCACCCGCAATAGTGCGGGTGCCCTTCAGCACACTCTTATGATACATCTCGGGCGTGCGATGCTCCTTGCCCTGCGGTGGCGGGTCCGTCACGAGCTTCTGGGCATCTGTCTTGCCTCAGTGCACCTTTGCGCGGGCAAGGGCCCGATGGGCACCTTCAATACAGGCGGAGTGCTTGATGACTTCAACCCACGGGCACGCATCCACCAGCCGCCGCACCAGGCCGAAGTAGCTCCCAGGCATGGCTTCCTTAGGCCACAGCCGAACTATGAGGCCCTTCATGGCCTGTTCGGCCGCCTTGTCGAGCTCGACCAGCTGCTTCAGCTGGTCGCTAAGGGGCACCGGATGTCCGGCCTCAGCATACTGAGACCAGAAGACCTTCTCCGTCGAGCTCCCCTCCTCGGCCCGGTAGAACGCGGCAGCATCGGACACGCTGTGAGGAAGATCTGCGAACAGGTAATTAACACTCACATGCTTACTTTGGATGAAAAATGCCTTACCCGCTACTATTTTCTTCAACGCCTCGATTTCCTGGAGGGCCTTGTAGGCTTCGGCCTTAGCGGCTTTGGCACTCTCAAGAGCCGTTGCAAGCTCAGACTCTCGAGTCTTCGAGTCACGCTCCAGGCTCTCATGTTTTTTCACAAGATCCTGGAGCTCTTGTTGTACCTCCGCCACCCGCGCCTCCTGCTTCTCTCGCTCGGTGCGCTCTGTGGCCGCATTGCGTTCGGCCGTGGCCACCACCTCTTTCAGGGTCGCCACCTCGTTAGTGGCCCCTGCAATACCCACGTTATCCTTATCATTCTTTTTGCAACCAAAATCCTTTTCCGTAAGGTACAATTTTAATAAGGTGTTACTCACCTTCCTTGTCCTCGAGCTGCTTCTTGGCACGGCCGAGCTCGTTCTCGGAGCGCTCGAGGCTTTCCTTCAAAGTATTGACCTCCGCAGTCAGTGCGGCAGAGGTCAGCAGCGCAGCCTGCAATCCCATATTGACATATTTTTATGACTCCTGCGTATATCTTCTTAGATCCTCAGTCCGGCTTTTCTTTCCGAACACCGAACCGAGCATCACAGGCTACTGTCTATGCGGTACTATTTTACATATATCAAAATTCTTACCTCAAAGCCTGTTAGAATGCTGCTGCAGGCTTCGGTCAGCCCGCTCTTGGCGAGCTGCACCTTCTGAATCACCCACTCATAATAGTGCGGTGTTCCTCTTCGATGGAGGCGCCATTGAGCTCCTCCAGCAAGTTATCCGGTGCCTCCGTTGGACGGAGGCTGCCGGCGTCACGGTCTTGCCCTTCTTACGAAGGGGTCGCCCGCCGGACTCCGGAGCCACTATGGGTTCCGGGGCCGAGTCCGGTTCAAAGTCCGGGAGGTTGTCCTGCGACACCTCCGGGGCCTCCTCCTCCTAGTGGGTCCCTTCCCGGGATCCCACCTTGGCATCGTCGGCATCATGGGGGGTGGAGGCAGTCGGAAGAGAATCCATATCCGACGCACCTAAGGACCCGCTCGACGAAGCGGGAAGATCATCCTTGGGCGGACTGCAGGGTTGTATGCGGCATTAGAAAGACATTGTGTGGTAAAAAAGAAAAACCATGAAGTTATTCGGGAGTCTGGATACTCACGATCTCGCCAGGGGCTTCGCCCTTGGAGGCCAGTCCTCGTCGTCGTCACTGGCCTTGGCAGAGCAGTCCGGGGAAGAGTTTTTCCCTTCTTGGACCCTTCGGCCTCCCTTGTTGGGGAGGCCTTCCTTTTCTTCTCTCCCCCCACTGGGGGAGAGGCTTTCTTCTTCTCCTCCTCACCTTGGTGAGAGGAGTCGGCCTCGGAGTCGTCATCCGATAGCACCTGAAAACAGGAACTCTTCCGAGTCCCCGTGGCCTTCTTCTTGGCCTTCTTCTCCGGCACCACGTGGGGTGCCGGAGCCAGCAGCCCCGTTAGGCGGGCGTCCGCTGGGTCCTCTGGCAATGGGGCCGGACAGATAGTCCGCTCGGCCTTCACCAGCCAGCCCTGTCAAAGGAAAGGGAGTTTAGATCCCGCATAGAGTCAAACTATGGAAAACAAGCGTCCTGTAAAGGACAAAATCGCTTACCTCGTCAGCCGGACGCTGCGAGCTGAATCCGCGATCTTCGGTAGCGGATGCGGGAGCCTCGGCGCCCTTGAACAGCACCTTCCAGACATCTTCGTATGTAGTGTCGAAGAGCCCGCTCAAAGTCTGGTGCTGTGCCGGATCAAACTCCCACATGTTGAAGCCCCGTCGTTGGCACGGGAGGATCCGGCGGATGAGCATGACCTGGACCATGTTGACAAGCATGAGCTTCTTGTCGACCAGCTTTTGGACGCATTCTTGGAGTCCGGTCAGCTCCTCCGAATCACCCCAAGTCCGGCCGCTCTCTTTCCAGGAGGTGAGCCGTGTGGGGATGCCAGATCTGAATTCGGGGCCGCTGCCCATTCAGGGTCACGCGGCTCGGTGATGTAGAACCACCCCGATTGCCACCCCTTGATGGTTTCCACGAAAGTGCCCTCAAGCCAAGTAACGTTGGACATCCTGCCCACCATGGTGCCTCCGCACTCTGCTTGGCTGCCCTTCACAACCTTCGGCTTGACACTGAAGGTCTTGAGCCACAAGCCGAAGTGGGGCTGGATGCAGAGGAAGGCCTCACACACGACGATAAACGCCGAGATGTTGAGGATGAAATTCGGGGCCAGATCGTGGAAATCCAGGCTGTAGTAGAACATGAGCCCCCAGACAAAGGCATGGAGTGGGAAGCCCAATCCGCGGAGGAAATGGGTAAGAAATACTACCCTCTCATGGGGCCTGGGGGTGGGGATGAGCTCTCCCTCGTCGGGGAGCTGGTGCGCGATGTTGCTGGACAAATATCCGGCGCTGCGCAGCTTCTGGATCTACCCCTCCGTAACGGAGGAGGCCATCCACTTGCCTCCTGCTCCGAACATAGTTGGAGGAGATTGAGGTGAGATGTGCGGACTTGGGCGCTGGAGCTCGAGTTCGCAGAGATGGATAAGCCAAGGAGGAAGAAGGCGCAGGTAAAAGGGTTGGATCTTTATCCCCTTATATGGGCGGACGAAAACATGCGTCCCCACCGGCCTGATAAAACTCGCTTATCCCCCAAGCGCCGCAATCGATGGCGCAGTTGGGCTACCCACGTCCGTATTGATGGGAATCCCGGAATAAGGGGAACACAATCTCTGCTTCGATAAGACGTGCCAAGGAAACCGCTTCGCTAAACGCGTTGAGGTGGTACAATAAAAACAATTCGAGTAAAGGCTTGGTAGTGGTGTGACGATACACCACGAAATACGTCAGCAGATTAAACTTGTGTAAATATTATTCTCTCTACGGTGGTATGTGGAAATTATTTTGCAGAGTCGGACACTATCTTGGTGTTCACAATCTTCTATAAATTATTCGGAGGAGGAACCCGCCTTGCAATGCCGAAGACAATATGCGCGCCGGACTCGTCGTCATTGAAGCCTGGTTCAGGGGCTACTTAGGGAGTCCTGGACTAGGTGGTGTCCGGATAGCCGAACTATCGTCATCGGCCGGACTCCAAGACTACGAAGATACAAGATTGAAGACTTCGTCCCGTGTCCATATGGGACTTTCCTTGGCGTGGAAGGCAAGCTTGGCGATACAGATATGTAGATCTCCTACCATTGTAACTGACTCTGTGTAACCCTAGCCCTCTCCAGTGTCTATATAAACCGGATGGCTTTAGTCCGTTGGACGACCAACAATCATACCATAGGCTAGCTTCTAGGGTTTAGCCTCCTTGATCTCCTGGATCATAACCTTTCCAAAAATCATGATGTCGAAGGTTTCATTCCATTTGGACTCCGTTTGATATTCCTTTTCTTCGAAATACTGAAACAGGCAATAAAACAACAATATGGGATGGGCCTCCGCTTAATTGGTTAGTCCCAAAAGATGATATAAACGTGTAAAATAAAGCCCATAAACATCCAAAAGGGGTAATATAATAGCATGGAACAATCAAAAATTATAGATACGTTGGAGACGTATCATATCACTGCTGATTGGTTCGCAAAAAAATAGTATCACTTCTGATTTATAATTATTTTTTATTTCTGATGACTAGCGTTTCAACTCTTACACGAAGGGTGCCAAACACGGCACGTGCTGGAGGTCCCACACGTCAGCGAAAGGAGTGGGACATGAACAACGTGGTAGAGCCCAGCGTAAAAAAATAGCATGGTAGAGCGTCTCCACTTCTGGGTCGGAAATCACACGTAGTAGTAGTGAGTGGTATGAACGATACAAAGTGCGACCTGGAGAGAAAGACACGTCTAGTTGGAAGGTCTCGGGGCATACACGTAAACAAATATAAAAGTTAATATGTGCCTCTAACTAATATAGTAGTAGTAGAGGACTTAGGCACGTACTCCATAGCATCACCGTGCATTGCACGTACAACATTTAGTGGTAGTACGTAGTAAGAGACAAATGCCGCCCAAGAGTTCCCTTCTCGACCTACTTTTGGGTGTTTGGTAGAGTGTATGGAGGGTGCATGAGTCCACACTAGTTTAGCACAAATACACTAGAAGCATGCATGAAGAGAGCATGCATGAAGAGGGGTGTTGAGTTGAGCATGCATGAAGAGGGAACAACTATGCTGAGACGAGAACGCAACCAAACACACCCTATATGCCACGCATGTTCATACCATTTGTGCCTTTCTACTTCACTTACTGCGCTACATTACTCAGGTTCGTACGTCCACTCCTGGGTACATGTCCGTCTCGTAGTTCCAGTCCCACGTGTTCTTCATATAGATGGAACGATCCTTGCATAACACGTGCACCTTGATGCTAGATGTCTCGCGTGTTGGCAAAAGGATGAACAAAGCTCACGTAAAAAAATACAGTGGAAGAACATAGATTCCGGATGACCGAGAAGGAGCAAGGAACCTCGTGGTGGAGCGTCTGCTCTCATAATATTTAATATTATTCAGCGATATAAAATTAACCAATCATCTCCAGAGTGGACTAGATGAGTACGAAACACGACAGCCCAATGTAGTTACATCATACTAGTACATGGCTAACCCACGCTATCACCATATTTCTTGGCTTCCGTGCGACACCTATCTTTAGTAATCCAGCAGCCTGTATCGCTTCTCCCTCCTCGTCTCTATCAAAATGCGGCAGGCTGGCGTTTTTGCCGTCTATTGAGGTCGGTTAACTCATCACATGTTAGAGACATGCCAAGAGCATTCTAAAAAAATTCCTTTTACATTTCATTTTCGAAAAGAAAAAAATCCTTTCACGTACGAATTTGCCTGTATGCTTTGAGCAACTTGCATGTCCTATACTGCTCCTATTTGATACTCTAACTTAGCTAGAGGTTAGACTAACTCATGACTAACCCTGAACTAACTGTAGCCAAAGAGGTGTTTGAGTGACATGGTTAGATTTACAATAAATGCGCTTGATGGAGAGAGAAAAGTGATTTTCAGTGGTCCCAATGAGAACTATCTCCAGTTAGCACCTCTTGGGTGGGATAGTTTTTTTGGTGGGTTCGGTGCAACTTGCTCCAATTTAAACCCTCATGCTTGGATACTTTAGGGCTATTTGAGCCCCAACTAGCTCAAACTAACTCTAACCCATGGATCCAAATAGGGCCTATGGACAGTCTCGACCCGGAGCAGTCGCATGCACCGGGAAGTGTCACTCTCTCGGTCATCGCGCCACTTCAAAGCCGACGCCAGTGAGAGGTCGCCTCCGCTCTGGCCGGGCATTAATGCCGCACTGGCGCACCAGGGCGACGCTAACCATTACATGCGGGAAGCGCGCGCTGGCAAGGGAGTATAGGTTTTGAACCATTTCAGGTGTAGTACTGGTAGTTTGCAAAACTCCTCAATTATTGCACTCAGTTCCCTAAGAAATTGTGGTAAAAAACATTACTCCACAGCCCTCTTACCTTCTCCTTCCTCTTCCCCCGCCCGCATACGTCCGCGGGAAGCGACCGGTGAACCCTTATATAGGAACGCTAGCACAAAAAGATGCATGCATGACCACTAAAATTTCCATATCAAAGCGCCGCTCCGGCGGGAGTATGGCATATGTTGTTACCTTCGGCCGGGCCATGGCAACCGGGCAGCGGCGACCAGAGAAGAGGCGGCGGGAGGGGAATAAATGCAGCTACTGTTTGGGTTCGCCTTCCGGCTTAAATAAATGCGCAGCAACACGTGTACCCACGGGTGCACAAATTGTAACATATGTGTCTGCTTAAGTGGGCGTCACGTAACTGGTGTGTGTGTGAGAGAGATTCTGAGAGACAGAGTGCGTGTGTGCGACTCTACTCGGACATGTACTGAACCTTTTGCATCGGGATATAAGTATAATGGTATTTACTTTAGCTAGTGATTTACGTGGCCATGTTAACGTGGTTGTGTCAAAAAAATGTCACTTCCTGCTCGTGATTTGCGTTATATAATTACAAGCAAGATTCTCGTGCATTGCACGGAACATCAATATGCATTTTTTTACAAAACACCTGTGTGATTGACCCGTGCAGGAGTAATCCCATGCATAAAAACTAATGATATCTTGAGAATTTTATCGGAAAACTGGTATCTCGAGAATGTCATCGAAAAAATGAAAGATGAGAGATAAGGCGAGGAGGAGTGGAGCGTTGTGGTGACTTGTGGTCCGAATGGGCGGAGGCATGGGGATGGACGGCGCCGGCAGGCGGCAACAGCCACTATGCATGATAGACTGTTCCAAAGACTTATTCCTTTTTTAATTGTTGATCAATGAGGTTGTGGGAGATAATGATGTGGAGAGAGGTGCGGGTATCTGTTGTAAAATTATCATAGTTTACTTTCTATCCGTCAGATATAGATCATACGGTCTGTATTACAAGATGGCAGGCACACCATCATCACAACCTCATTTTTTTATAAGGGTACAGATGATAAGTTTGCTGACTACTAAAGTAAAGTGGAATTTGTCCATGTTATGCAAGTAAATAAAGATGATTGTTTATCGGTAAGGTTGGATGAAGGGTGGTAGGAACAAATGCTCCGCCTAAAGTATGTGTGTGTGAGATGGAGTCTTAGTGTGTGTATGGGGTTGATACGTCTCCGTCGTATCTACTTTTCCAAACACTTTTGCCCTTGTTTTGGACTCTAACTTGTATGGTTTGAATGGAACTAACCCGGACTGACGCTGTTTTCAGCAGAATTACCATGGTGTTGTTTTATGCGCAGAAAATAAAAATTCTCGGAATGACCTGAAACTCCACGGAACACCTTAACAAAAACAATAAAAAATCCTGCCAAAGACGAAGACCAGGGGGCCCACACCCTGTCCACGAGGGTGGGGGGTGCCCCCCTGGCCGCGCCCCCTACCTCGTGGCCCCCCTGGTGGCCCTCGGACGCTAACTCCAACTCCATATATTGGCTTTCGAGGAGAAAAAATATTAGAGAGAAGAAATCATCGCGTTATAGGATACGGAGCCTCCACCAAGCCGTAATCTCTCTTGGGAGGGCTGATCTAGAGTTTGTTCGGGGCTCCGGAAAGGGGGATTCATCGCCGTCGTCATCATCAACCATCCTCCATCACCAATTTCATGATGCTCACCGCCGTGCGTGAGTAATTCCCTCATAGGCTTGCTGGACAGTGATGGGTTGGATGAGATTTATCATGTAATCGAGTTAGTTTTGTTAGGGTTTGATCCCTAGTATCCATTATGTTCTGAGATTGATGTTGCTATGACTTTGCTATGCTTAATGCTTGTCACTAGGGCCCGAGTACCATGATTTCAGATCTGAACCTATTATGTTTTCATGAATATATGTGTGTTCTTGATCCTATCTTGCAAGTCTATAGTCACCTACTATGTGTTATGATCTGGCAACCCCGAAGTGACAATAATCGGGACCACTCCCGGTGATGACCATAGTTTGAAGAGTTCATGTATTCACTATGTGCTAATGCTTTGTTCCAGTTCTCTATTAAAAGGAGGCCTTAATATCCCTTAGTTTCCAATAGGACCTCGCTGCCATGGGAGGGTAGGACAAAAGATGTCATGCAAGTTCTTTTCCACAAGCACGTATGGCAATATACGGAATACATGCCTACATTACATTGATGAACTGGAGCTAGTTCTATGTCACCCTATGTTATGACTGTTACATGAGGAACCGCATCCGGCATGATTATCCATCGCTAATCCGGTGCCTACGAGTTTTCAATATACTGGTCCTCGCTTATTTACTTTTCTGTTGCTACTGTTACAATCACTACAAAATACCAAAATCATTACTTTTGCTGTCTTTACTTTTGTTACCTTTACCACCACTATCATATTACTTTGCTACTAAACACCTTGCTGCAGATACTAAGTTTCCAGGTGTGGTTGAATTGACAACTCAGCTGCTAATACTCGAGAATATTCTTTGGCTCCCCTTGTGTCGAATCAATAAATTTGGGTTGAATACTCTACCCTAGAAAACTGTTGCGATCCCCTATACTTGTGGGTTATCAGGTGTGTGTGTGTGTGAGAGAGAGAAAGAGAGAGAGAGAGAGAGATGGAGTCTTAGTTTTGTGTGTGTGTGAGAGAGAGAGAGAGAGTGAGAGATAGAGTCTTAGTGTGTGCGTGGGGGGGTGTGCGTGCATGCATGCGTGCATGCGTGTGTGTGTGTGAGAGAGAGAGAGAGATGGAGTCTTAGTGTGTGTGTGGGGGGTGTGCGTGCGTGCATGTGTGTGTGTGTGTGTGTCGCGGGGTCCTCTGTGGCGGATGTAATTTAAGTGTGCATGGCTTCATCATAGAGAGGTTATGTGTATGGCAGAGGCCACCAACGATGGGGTGCGAGAGAGAAAATGCTCGTAGAGAGGGAAGAGAAGGTGTGTGGGCGTGAGAGGAGTCGACATCGAGAGAACGTGTTTGTTCGAGAGACACCGAGGAAGACTACTATATATTGATGGTGCATGTAGGCGGGAATTAAACAAAGGGATGGTCTTATTGGTTTCGGGCATATAGGGGAAGAGTGAGAGGCGGGGGAGGGGTAGCTAGAAGGAGATTGTTAAGTGTGGGTGTGTGTTTTACCCATCCAGGCGGAAGTTATGTGCACAAAAGAGGAGAATGATTCGATGTGGCGTTAGGATTGAGGGTAATTGACTACATATGGAGACATAGAGACCTTGAACGTGGATGTGTGAGAGGTATACATGTATATGTGGGATGTGTTTGCGTGTGGGCGCATGATCGAGATAAAAGAAATAAGACATAAGTCATAAGATCAACGACATGGGAGAGACGGATCGGTATGACAATATGCATGCATGTGAGAATGCAGGGAAGAAGGCCCGACAATTGAGCATGTCTTTTTGGCTTTAAGAGCTAGTGGCGTGGGCTGGAGCATGCATCTATGGCAAGCAGTGGGAGTGAGGCACAACAATTGTGCAAAAGAGATCAACCTATAAATGCATATGTATGGAGAGACATATATAGTGTGGGTGATAGGAAGCAAGACTCCGTGCGAGAAAGAAATGTTGACGGAGAAACTACATATAGATACAGAGATGGAGATGCTAGCTAGAGGGACATCCGCTAGTTTGGGTGTTGGAGATGACCACCGGGTGGTTCAGATGGTGAAGTTATATATGTGTGTGAGAGGGCACTTGACTGCATGTAGAGAGAAACATATGTAGTGTGCGTGATAGGAATCAAGAGTGAGGGCGAGAAAGAAGGTTGATGGAGAAACAGATAAATAGAAAGATAAAGATGCTAGCTAGTGTGCATTAGAGATAGGAGTTGAGTGGATCAGAAGGCTGAGTTATGTGTGTGGGTGTGAGAGAGATAGAGAGAGGGTGCATGTTAGTCACATACAAACAGATATCAGAGAGAAATGAGATCTCGAGAGATGGAGTTTTGTGTCTGCGAGAGAGAAAGATATTTCACAACGAGAGTGATAGCTAGAGAGACATATGAGGGAACGCAAGATATTCTAGGGAGAGAGAGTGTCTGTGAGCGACATAGAAGAGAACAATGGAGAAATATGAGACCCTGGGAGATAGAGTTTGTGTTTGTGTGTGAGAAAGAGATATTTAAGAGGAAGAGTCGTAGGTTCTCATATCTAAGGAGCGAAAGACATCTCTGTATGAGGGGTGTGCGAGTGGCACAGATGGGAATAATAGAGAGAAATGAGACCCCGGGAGACAATGTTTTGTGTTTGTGTGAGAGAAAGAGATTCCACATGGATAATCATAGTTAGAGACACATAGCAGGGAGCGAGATATACTTAGAGAGAGATAGAGTGATGAAGGTCGAGGGAGAGAGTACCGTCAGTGTGTTACAAAGATAAAATAGCATTGTCGACATACAGGTAGCACGAGAGATACCGGAGAGACGATGAACGCGTATAGGTCCAGAGAGATAGTCCTATATAAGCATGAGTGATAGCTATATGAGACGAATATCTGGATTAAAGGGGATTCAAATATTTAAACTGGATATCGCGACATTGATAATATCATAACGCAAATTGGTGTATCAAACATGCATATTCATTTGAATTTGGGCACACGTGTAATGTTATATAGTTTATCAATATTGGTGATCCATAGATTCTTTAATTACAAACAATGCATGGTCTATATGCAATTAATGTCTAAATGGGATTACACTATATGTTGCGTGTGTGAAACACATTATACATGTTTGAGAAGTAAAAAACCCGCATGAAACACACATTAATTGGATACAGTTAGCGAGGAATGCATACATGGGATTTCAACATAAAGTGGTTTCAAATATTTGAAAATCCAAATTGATGGATACAACCTTATGAATCTAAGATCATGCCATTTGTAAACCATATTTATGTATAAATGGTGTTGTGCTTTTGAAAGTATATATAAAAAATGATATATATAGAATGTCATTCCAATTGAAAATGGATCCCGCCCGAAAAAATAGAATACAAACGGGATTCGAATTGAGTTGGCACGGTAAACGTGCACTCTGCAAAATTTGAACGAAGCGGGGAAAGTCGCAGTAACCGCCCGAAACCAAAATCTACGAGATGGAAATTACTACTGCCTATCCCTGCCACGCAAACCTATCTGCTAGATTTCTATAGGTTTCGATAGGTGTAGGTTTGTAATTTCACCCAAATGTGACGTAACCGCCTCTCACCTAGATTCATACACGGTGGGCGCCAAAACACAGTGTGTCCTCGGCCAAAATCGACTCCCTCCCCTATTCATACACGGTGGGCGCAAAAACAAACTCTCGTCCGCAAATATTCGGTGTATGCGAGATTACCGTCCTATCCCCAACCGACTAATATTGTTGTGATGTAGTAGAAATTTCGAACGGGAGCTAAGTTTGTAAATTTCCTTGCATTTGAGACAAGCGCGCCCTGGATACATGGTTCCCCCTTCCTCTCTACCTCCCTTCTCCCTATTTGTACTCCGTGTGCGCGAAAACACCCTCTCCACCCCACCCTCCTCCGTCCGCCATCCCATCCACCGCCATCCTCCTCCACCATGCCGGAGCTGATACCCCGACGCCACCGTTGTCCACCTTGCCGGCGCCGCTCCTACGACCGTCTCGTCCACCGTGCCCCGGCACCACCGTCTACCCTCCTAGATCTGCTTCCACGCCGCCGACAGCCATCGCTACCACAACACTGTCAAATTCTCAGCAGATGCATACACGGCGCCGCACCAGAGGCGGTACTCTTCCATATCTGCTCAACTTATTTATCACAGCAAGAAAATAGATCGCCACTGCTTTACTCTGATTTCTTGTCTTGGTTGTGAAGTTGCCTTTGTCGGGTTTGCTCCTTCAGATCTGCCATGGCACGCTCAACACTATACTCCCAATGCTTATGGTTTTCCCCTTTTATATTCCACACTAGTTAAATCACAGTAGACTAAATTTCAAAATTGGGTCAGTCAATTTTTCAGAGCTCGTCGGAGTTCACCGGTGCGATCGAAGGGGCTCGGGTGGTTGTGGGGCCTCACCGAACGAAGAAAACTCGACGCTGGTGGGGGTTGGGGCGGGGGTGGGGGTGGGGGTAGTGGAGGAACACATGCGATGGGGGCCGGTGGTCCGGCCGGCGGCCCGTGCGGTGTTCTGTATGGGAAGAATCAGAGACGAGGAAGAAAGAAGGGTTAGGAGACGTAGGATCTTCATCCAACCGCCTGAAATGGTCGAGAGACAGCAGGGAGTTGCATTCTTAATGTGCTCTGGTTCATCATGTGTGGGCACTGCGCAACCAACATTTTATTATCCAAAATCTGCTTGCTCTTCTTTACCATGTTCCTCTTCTGTTCTTCTTTAATATGTACTCTCTCCGTTCCTAAATACAAGTCTTTGTATAGATTCCACCATGGACTACATATGGAGCAAAATGAGTGAATCTACACTCTAAACTATATCTGGATACATCTGTATGTGATCCATAGTGGAAATCTCTACCAAGACTTATATTTTGGAACAGAGGGAGTATGATAGTAGTATAGTATGTTCCTTGTACTGAAGATGAGCAGGGACATTTGCAGTGTAGACGTCTATACAGTCGGTTGTGATGGACACTTTGTAGTGGCCTGCCCACTTGAATCCTATAAGAATAGCAAGGAAATGCGGGGAGTTGTGTCGCCTTTGAGAGTTACACTGATATTAATAGTACCACACCTTCACTTGAAGAGAGCTGGTATCCGAAGCCTTTCTAGCCGTACCGACAAACTAGCACATATATTCCAGCAAGTTCCACTTTGCTGATTTTACTCTGATGCTTAAGGTTTTCCCATTATATCTACACTATGATCTGTGTAGCTGCTTTGTGTCGCACTAGCAGCCGTCCACTCTTGAAGCTAAACACTACAATGACTTACAAAATTGGCACCAAGGTATTGAGTGCCATTCTGGATGCAATGAAACTCATACGCTCCCCACCTATTGACTCTTGTTCAGAATATGATCCTAATGACCCTTGTTCAAAATTGCCACATATAGAGAGACAGCATGGAATTCCATTTCTTTGGGCGTTGTGATTCATCATGAGTGGGCAACCAACATTGTATGCAATGAAGCGGAACCTCAAGAATATGCTTCCTCTTCTGTTCTTTAACATGTTCCTCTTTGTTTATTCTGTATTTAGTACGTACAGTATGTTCCTTGTCAGGAAAGGGCGCAGGGACATCTGCAGTCAACAGCTGATAGAGCTGGCTTGTACGTGATCGATAGGCTTTCAATTACTAGCGGCAATACAACACCGTATTTTCAAGCCAGTTCCACTTTCCCGATTTATATATCGTGGTTATGGTGTACCCCTGTTATGTACACTATGATCTGCCTAGTTGTTGTGTGCTCTTGTTATCATGGTTTGGAAATAAACTCTCTATACAGTATATTATTAACCTATCATCTGCCAGCTATCCTTACTTATGGAGCCTATTTTTTGTGTACTTGTACCAGATTATATAAATGCACGCACCATATTACAGCACACATGAGCTCTCTCATCAGAATCCAGTGATAGAACACAAGTGTTTACAGGGGCGCCCCTATATTAGAATATCATCTGCATTACAAAGATAATCTCACAACTATTCATGTTTTCATGGTTCTCAGATATTATACTCAATTACAGTGAATATCAGAATCCACACATCAGAAGAATATTGTGGAACACTGCAATGTCTTACAAAATTGGCACCAAGGCATTGAGTGCCTTTCTGGAAGCAATGAAACTCATACACTCCCCACCTGTTGATTCTTGTTCAGAATATCATCCTAATGACTATTCTAGCCTCGAGGAGTCAAAGGCAGATGGCCTGTCCTGTTCACCCATCAAGGTGCCTGTTCTAATTTGGCAAGGTTTTATTGATTGCGCGTATCTTGCATATGTTGTCTTGCATTTCTTCTACTTTATTGCACCGCCATCTGCTTAGTTTACTCATCATATAACTCGAGATGCCATGCCCATCCATTGTCAATAGATATTCCCTCGGTCATCATACCATGTTTTTTCACTCAAATGTTGTTCTTATGCATCAGACATCAAAAAGGAAGAGGGTGATTGCCGAACCTGAAGGAGCACCAGCAAAGTCCTTGAAAAACATGGTGGTGTCGGAGAAATCAGACAGCGCCCCACTTATATTGGATGTACAACCAGTGACACAAAACGTAGGACCGACTCCAGCAGACTGTACCCATACTTCACCGGCCACACCACTAGCCCCACCACACAGGACCTGCACTCCAGCAAAAGGTATACCGATTTCATTTGCCATAGCACTAGCTGTACCACAGAAAAATCCCACCCCAGCAAAAAGTACAACAATTTCACCGGCCGAAGACCTATCCCAACTGCAGAGACGACCAATTCCTGCAGATTGGAACCCCATTCCATTTATTCCCAGTTTAAAAGGCAATGCTTTCAATGTTGTTAGGGACTACGTGCATATATTCCCATCATGGGAAGATTATAGTGAAGACAAACACCATTTTCACGTCTTCCTGTCCAACTTACGTGTAAGTGCTATTATTCATGGTTATTATTTTCCTGTTTTCTGCTGATTGAACACATCAATGATTCACATTACATTGTTGTAACTAGGCGAGGGTCAATCTGGATAGTCATGACGAACATAGCTTGCTTGTGCTTTTCAAGGAAGCATTGCAGCAGTATCAGTGTTACCTGAGGAAATCACACTTTGATGGCAAGTCTATAAACGAATTTCCGGTGAAGTCTCCTGTGCTAAATTTAGAAGACATTGAATGGAAAAACCTTTTTATGCACTGGTCTCGTTCCCAGGATGAGGTACTATCTATGAAATCACATGACAACTTGAACTTCTACTTTTCCGCATGTGCCTTACAAATCTTTTTTGTAGGAAATCTGCTCGAAGAAGAATTCCAGTTTGAAAAGAACGACAGGATATTGCAAATATGCTGCCCGCTGCTTTGCTCTTGTTAGTACCTGTTGTCCTGTATCAATGTACTTGCATACATACCTAGTTCATTATGTGACAGCAGTATGCGTGATAGCTTGCTTATCAATTGTTCGCTCCAAATTATCTGATCTGTATGAATGGTTACATTAGTGTAGAATATATCCAATGCCAATGAATTTTTTTAGCTCTGCATTGTTCTTGTAAGTACATGCTGTCCTTTATCAGTGTACTTATATTGACAGGTAGTTCTTCATGTACCATCACTCTGTAGCTTATTTTCCTTTGCCCTCCATTTTCTATACATCGGATCTATATTTACTCTTACCATAAGGTTGGTACTGAAGAAGTTTAGCTGTGCATTGCTCTTGGCTGTGCCTTTTGCCTGTACCGCTGCACATACATTTATAGCTACTTGGTTATGAAGCATCACTCTTCATCTTATCTTAAATATTCTCCATTTTTTCGTATATTATCACATCTATATTTACTCTTAACAAAATGTAGAATAAAGGCAATGCTTATGAATAAGATTCTGTGGTAAACTTCTTGAATTGGCCCCCCATCAGCATGGACAAGGGCTTTATCCAGACTGTCTTCACCAGTAATGTAAGTTTGTCCTTCTCAAGCCTTCAAACTTTGTTCTATATATTTGGTTAGGCATGACTGCAACAGCTGTTTATTTTTGGTGTTTGCATCAAATTACATGTTTAAAGTTTATTATGTAGTTCACAAACAAAAGTTTGTCCTTCTCAATTTAAGTTTTCAGTTGTACAACCAAGTTCCTTCTTCATACCATGTAAATTAAACTATACAGAGCAAGTGATCTTCTTTTGCACTGCATGTATGCTTCTGTTCTTCATCCGTAATCCACTGGTGTGGTGAACCTACCCACTACAGCACAATGTCATATCTGCAATGTCTTAACTATGAACAATGTCATATCATTCTACTATTATTTAAACTGTCTCTTTATTTGCCAATCTGAAATGGGATAAATTGACAACACACTAACCATTGATACTTATGAGTTCTTGATCTGTAATCCAGTGGTGTCGTGAAGCTGCCAACTCCTTCACAATGTCATTTCCTGCCATGTCTTGACCTGAACAATACCATATTGTGTTAATGCAATTTTAAACTGTGTCACTTTATTCGTCAATAAGAAATGTGATGAATTGTCAGCACTGCTACTTTTATGTGCAAAACCTGTCATCTGTCTGCTTGTTTATCTTTTAGAGTGAGGAAGATATAAGTGTTAAACAAGCGCAATCTCATCATCTTGGTCAGGTGCCTGCGTTGTAGCTCGCCAGCAGGGCTAACCTTTCTTGAACTCTATTGAAGTGCTATCGGTTTTGTCTATTATTTTGTCGGCGTGTTTATTTGCACTGGTGGCGATCTTTGATGCCCAGTGTATGTATTCTGCTGTCTGCTTGTGCTTTATTATCATAGTGGCGAACTTTGATGCCCATTGGATGTAATATGCCGTAATTTCTTTATTGTCTAGTCTAGGTTTTTTCTTATTCAGGATGCTGCAGTTATTTTACTGTATATATATCATGTCTTCGCAGTAAACCGACCAAACCGTAAAATTACGGTACATAATCGGGCCATCATGCAATCACGATGTATGATCCACATCATGGGCCCCGTCAAACTGGCCCACTAGTAGATTCGGGCCTTTAAGAGGCCGAGTAACCCTCTGTCCTCTTTTCACAAGAAAACTCAATGGGCTTTTAGGAGGCTGAGAAGTAGGTTGGGCCTGAAATGTGCTGAACAGCTCATGGGCCGACAGCAGCCCGAAATGGACCCCAGCCCATGATTGTGTCAAATCACGGGCTTTTAACAGGCCAAAATTGTCTCGGTCCTTGTTTGGCCCAATCAGATATCGGCTGCAAGCAGGCCGAATGCAAACCGGGCCGTAGTTAGGCCCAACTATATGACGGGCTTTTAACAGGCCGAAATTAATATAGGGTCGAAATGTTAAATGGGCCCTTAACAGACCGAAACTAATATCAGGCCGAATTACTAAATGGTACTTTAGCAAGTGGGCCCAAAAGCATAGCGTCCAGTTAACAGGCTGAATCTGATATGGGCCATAATTGAGGCCGAAGCCTCTTAAAGGGTCGGACCTGATCTGGGCCGTGATTTGGCCCAGAACGTGGGAGGCTTTTAACGGGCCGGATCTCATATGGGCCATTATTAGGCCCGAAACGTGGCAGGCCATTAATGGACCGGATCAAATATGGGCCGACATTTGGCCCAAAACATGGCAGCCAATTAATGGGCAAGCCTACTAGGGTCCTCAAAATCTTGTGGGCCTACAGCTGGGCTGGCCCATTAGTGTCGGAGACATCTCATGGGCCTTTAGCTGGGCCAGCTCATTATGATCCGCAAGAATTTTGTGGGCCTTTACTTGGGCCGGCCCATTATGGCACATAAAAATCTTGCGGGCCTTTACCTGGGCCGGCCCATTATGGCCCGTGAAATCTTGTGGGCCTTTAGCTGGACCAGCCCATTATGGTCCGCAAAATCTCGTGGGCCTTTAGCTGGGCCGACCCATTATGGTCCGCAAAATCTTGTGGGCCTTTAGTTGGGCCGGCCCATTTAAACTTGATGGGCCATGCCACGTGTCGACGTATCATAGGCGCCTTCTCTCCAATGAGTGGATGACATCTGTCCCAACGATGAGCGGACACGTGTTTCCTCCAGCCAATGATGATTTTACACGTGGAAAATCCCCATTGGTCGGGGCTGTTAATGGGTTATCGGATCCAAAACCCGACCTGATAGATTAACGGCATTCCGTTATGGTGGATGCCACGTGTCGGTCACCCTTGACGACACCACTTCTGTGACGCGCAATTTATCATCATGGAAGTGGACACTTCCGTGATGATAATTTTGGTAATGTCATGGAACACTTCTACGACAGCACAGGTATGACTATCTTGATTCTGTCATAAAATCGTCATGGATGTACATGCATGACAAAAAACGTGACCTACTGTGACAAACACGTATCATCATGAAAGTATATTTTTTGTAGTGCCTCTAACCAAATACTAGTAGCTTATATTGGCAGTTTTCTAGGGAGTACTCTTTTCTGAAAGAAGCACAAATCTGTTTTTCTTTATTTGTACACTGCGTCACAACTTTGACCCAAAGGTCCATAGCTATATTAGGGTGATTGGCATAGTACTTGAAGACTGATTGTAAGCATGATTTTCATTAGCTGTCACACTGATTGTAAGAATGAGTAGGTGGAAGATTAGGTTAGTGTGAAGCTTACCTTAAACCCTACCACCATTGTTGAAACGAGGCGAGCATCAAGGGAACCGTGTAGAATGATGGGGAAGCGACATCACGCCATCCGGCCTGCTCTTGTGGTGGGATAACAAATACTCCTGTGGCTCCGGCTGGCTCTGCACTCTCACAAACGGCACACCATACTCGATCGACTCGTTATCCTCTGGGTGCTCGACCTTCGACTTGTACGCCCACCACCTCCACCTGACTGCCGCCTCGGGCGAATCTGTTTGCTCCATCGCCCAGAGGAGATACTCGATGAACTCAAAGGACTGCAGCGTGACTGCCGCCGAGGAGTACATGTACATCGCCGACCTCATCGCCGCCGTCTCGCTCTTTCGCATACATTGCCACATGGCCCTCACCGTCCTCGAAATCTCCCACTCATTGTCAAACCAAGTAGGTATCTCCTTCAACCTGGCTAACTTTGCCTGGTCGCCGCCGGTGATCTTCCTGATTCACTGCCGCATCCTCTCCATAGATGTCCTTCTGAGTGGTCCGGTGCTAGCTTTGGAAGATGGGAGGAGAGACGGTGGTCTTGCAATAGAGAAGAGGGAGAGGTGAGACGGTGGTTTTGGAATGGAGATGATGGAGAGGAGAGGAGGTGGTTTTGCAATGGAGAAGATGAGAAGAGGGAGAGGCGAGATGGTGGTTTTGGAATGGAGATGATGGAGAGGAGAGGAGGTGGTTTTGCAATGGAGAATATCAGATGAAGTAGAAGCAAGACGATGGTTTTGGAATGGAGATGATGGAGAGGAGAGGAGGTGGTTTTGCAATGGAGAAGAGGGAGAGGAGTGTGCGTCAGCGATTTAGGATTGGACGAGATGGCCGACGCGCTATGACTGGATCAAAATCAAAATTAATTTACCCTTCAATTAAGAAAGCGACCCCACATTAACTAGTCTCCCTTTTATTCTGGGTCATAATTGACCATGATTTTCGCACATAGAATATATGTTATACGTTGCAAAAATAATATAATTTCAAAGTACATTCAGATATGAACCAAATGATACAATTTTTGGTGACATGCATTCACATTTTGCTTGTCAAATATAGTACGTGGTCAAACTTTGACCCAAATTACGCAAAACAAAAAAATACTTCCAAGACCAGCGCCGCTCTTCTCATCTTAAACCACCGCCGCTCCTCTGTTGTTCCAATCTAAATCCAGCACCGCTCCTCTCCTCTTCCATTTCAAAACCACCGCCCCTCCTCTCCTATTCCAGTCCAAAACCAGTGTCGCTCCTCTCCCGTTCTAATCCAAAACCAGCGCTGCTCCTCCCTCTTCCATTCAAAAACCACCACCGACGAGTGAAGGTGCTGTGGGGAAGTAGATCGATGGAGGAGTACAACCGATACATGAGGATTGCAGACGGCGACCCTGTGAAGCTAGCTAGGATGTTGGAGATACAGTCTTGGTTTGACAACAAGGATCAACTAGCGGCGACGGCGACATCCATGGCCAAATATTTGCAACAGAGCGAAAAGGCGGCGATACTCCCGGAGGGAGTCGCGCGAGAGTACATAGAGCTGCTCCTCTGGGCCATGGAGCAAACAGATTCACCGCATCCGATCGTGAGGGAGCGGTGGTGGGAGTATCAATCCCAAATGGAGCATCCACCAAAGATTGAAGGATCGAGTATCTACAGGGTGTCGTTTGTGAGGGTGTCCTGCCAGAGCGAGCCGGTGGAGTCTTTGTCGATCGAACCAAACTGCAAGAGGAGAAAAGCACTTGGCCTGACGATGCTTCCCCGCCATCCTCTCCCTCGCTGTTCACATCGTCTCATGGGGCGGCTGTCTGCCGTCAAGGAATAGGAGGGTACTTCCCCCCAGCCCAATAGTCGGGCAGGTTGTGAATTGTCAGGACGAGCTTAGGGTTGTCAATATTTGCAGGCTGTGAATTGTGTTTTGTGTTGTGTATTTTGAGAGTACTTTCAGATTTGTAGTATTGAGCATATGAAGTATTTTATGAATTCTAGAGATCTATTTTTAGCACTTAAAACATGTAGTGTCATACGAGTATAAAAGTGCAGACAATGTGATTCTCAGAGAAGAAACTGCAAGTTTCAGTTTTAGATAAGAATCTTCAACTTTCAGAGGTAGAGCATTTATATTAACACGGCCTTTTCAAACAGGGTGAACATCATGTTGGAAGTTTTATTCATGGTCGAAAATGGTCGAAAATGGAACTTTCAGAGGCTGATCAACATTCATGCATAGCACATCTTCATATGATGTACAGTCAAAAAGATATGCTATTTTCAAAATGCCCACACAATGTCGAGTGTGCGAAACACAGAGAAAACGAGGGACGAAGTTTTGGCAAGTGTTGGACGTGTTGTGCGTAGATGACAATGGGGACCCACATGTCAATAAAGACAGAGGCAAAAAAAATTGGAGATATTTTCCCTGCACAAGTGGAATCGAGCACGGGCGGAACAACTATCGGGTAGTGTCACTTGGCCACTTGGGTAGTTCAGTAGTTTCATTAATAATAAGGCACTTCCTCAGGTGGTTGGATCCCCTCCTGCGCCTTTGTGTGCTCGCCGCGACGCTGTTGTTTGCCGTTGTGAACATGCTGAACAAACGAGCGGAATCTGGAGAGGACTCTACGTGGAGAGGCGGACAGTCGGGACCCACCAGGTCTATGGCCGTACGCAAGCAAGTGCCTCATCGAAAAAAATACTTCCTCCTAATGCTATATTGATGTAGGGGCCCACGGGTTTGTCAACATAGTTACATTTTTTAGGTGCTTCAACGTAGTTACCATAGGAGACAAATTCACAACGAAGCCGGGGAGCTGGCAGGTATCATTAATTATCACCGGGGCAGCAAGTATCAGTTGGGTTTTGGGCTGCCCCGTCTAGGCTTTCTTTTTTAACATGCACAGCTAACGACCTCGGATGGGAGGTCCATAGGCCTATTTATATTTTCTTGAGGGCCATCATGTATCAACCGGCCTATTGACCTCCCATCCGAGGTTTTATTTTTCCTGAAACATTGGCAGCCGAATTTATGTATTTTTTTTGAAGAAAACGCAGAGGTCTGTTCTATTTTTCTATATAAGAATAGGAACGCCACCTCCAACTTATGTTTCCCTTCTAACTATATTATATATATTTAAATTATTTTATATGTTATTATATATTATTTTTATTGTCATCATATATTCAACAGATACTTACATATGTAAGAAAATAATATCCCACATCTTATTAACTTATAAAAATAATTTCTTAACAATAAAACCCTGGATTGTTTTGGCACGAAAATCCTAGTGATTGTGTACAAAAGCTTGGTAAGATTTAAGGACGAATGTAATAATATCACTTAATATTTAAATATATTTATAACAAAATGCTCAGCCCATGTTTATTTTTTGATAACATTGCTGGCCCAACCCAACATTATAATTAGAATCAGCCCAACAAAATCGTGTATTTCGAGAAAGTGCAAATGGCCTGTAATTTTTTAGGAAAAAAAATAAATGTGCCGCATGGACGCTACATTATTTGATCATGCAGCCCAGCTAATGGACTGTAATTAGAAAAAAGATAAAATTGACTGTAAATTCTACCATGCAAAAAAAGACTGTAAATTCTAAAAAATGGGTTGAATACGTGCCAGATTTTTGGAGGCTGAAATGTGGGCCAATAGGTCGAAGCCAACGCAAGTTGTTGTCAACTTAGTCAACAAATGATTCTGACATCATTAGCCGTTGGATTTACATCCAACGACTGGCATCCATCTTCAATCTCTCGTATTCTTCCTCCAGCGCCGTCGGGACCACCTCCCGCCTCCTGCTGCTAGCAGCTCTGCTTAGCATGCTTCGCTGTGAAGCGCTACTCCACCGTTGGCAGGCCATCCCTACACACCTCCTGTTCTTCTCCACCGACTGCCGAACCACACCGCACTAGAATCAGTTAACCCTCATACACGTCTTCGTCTGCGACTCTACTCCCATGTCTTCCCATCTCCGGCTCGTTGCTGTCTGGGGCCTCGCTGTCGTCCACCACCTTGGATGCGCTCGGCGCAGCGTGGTCAACATGGTCAACGAAGGACACCATTGGAAGTAGATTGTGCATGGAGAGGCTAACAGCTGGGTCCACGGCCGCACACAAGGAAATGTCTCCTTATTACGCACAAAATAATGATTCCTCTACCTGACATTTGGGACCCACCAGAAGGGCTCTGTATTTCACAAAAAAATGTGCCTCCCGCTGACAGGTCGGACCCACCAGCTATCTTCGCACGCAAGGAAGTGGCTCCTTATGACGCACAAAAAAATGAATACTCCCCCTACCAGGTGGAACTCAACATAGTGGGAGGCTGACTTGTGGGCCTACCAAGTTGACAGGGATGGAGGGCTTTGTCAACTTAGTCAATATGAACGATTCTAGCTCCTGTTACCGTACGATGTTCATCCAACGGCTGTAGTGCTTCTTCAACCTCTGGTCTTCTTGCTCCAGCCGCCCAAACCAGCGCCGGTCGTGCCGTATGCTCCTACCTCCCGTGGCCGGCTGTGATGCCGCGGAGGCCTCACCGCCCCCTACTACTCCCACCGCTGGCCAGGCCATCCCTCTACTCACCCACACCCCCTATTATTCTACGGCGACGGCAGCCTCACATCGCAGCCGAACCACTGAACCCTCGTACTCCTCTCCGAGTGGGCATCCACTATCGCGTCTTCCCCGGCGCCGCATCGTCCCCTTCCTAGGCCTCACTGTCGTCCACCGCCCTAGTGCTCTCGACACGGTGTGGTCAACATGGTCAAGGAACGACTTCCATCGGACATGGACTGTATGTGGAGAGGCTGACAGCTGGGTCCATGGCCACAACAAGGAAGTGCCTCCTTATTATGCGGAAAATAATGATGCCTCCACCTGACAACAGGGACCCACCGGACGGGCCACCGTATTTTGCGAAAAAAAGTTTCCACCTGACTGCTTGGACCTACCAGCTACATCTTCGCATGCAAGGAAGTGCGTCCACATGACGGGGCAAAAAATGATTCACCCCCTGACTGCTGGGACCCACTAGCTACATCTTCGCACGCAAACAAGTGCCTGACAGTCGGGACCCACCTGGTCGAAGCATACGTAGCATTGTCATTCTGATCGCGAACGTGTACGTACATACTGGTCGATGTAGAGGCGCACATGTGTCATAGTAGAGGCGCGCACGTAGCATATACACGTACGTACAACGGCCAGGGTGCAAGAAAGTAAATACGGCCACGTACGTACATACGGGTGGGGTCTCGAATGCCTACTCGTGCATACGTATGGCCAGGGCTCATGTACATGGCCGGGTCAGAACGGAGAAACAGCGTCATCGTCGTGTTCATGGGGAGCCAACCGGCTGGGTCAGAATGAAATGCGTCGTCGTGTTCATTGGGAGGGCTTGGACGGAACATGCGATGGAAATGACGCTGGGCGTACCGCGGAATGGAGGAAATGGCCTTGTGTTCGACCAGCCACGTTCGAAACGGGATCCTGTTCATCGGGAGGTGTCTAGCGTACCGCAAAACGGGGGAAACGGACTTGTGTTTGACCTCCTATGGTCAAAACGGGGTCGTGTTGATCGGGAGGGGTGTGGCGTACCGCAAAACGGACGAAACAGACTTGTGTTGGAGCGCTACGATCAAAACGGGGGTCTTCTTCATCGGGAGGGGTGTGGCGTACTGCAAAACGGGACTCCACGGGATACTGGTCATTGATGTCTACTACACAACCTTCTTCTTGTAGACGTTGTTGGGCCTGCAAGTGCACAGGTTTGTAGGACAGTAGCAAATTTCCCTCAAGTGGATGACCTAAGTATTATCAATCCGTGGGAGGCGTAGGATGAAGATGGTCTCTCTCAAACAACCCTGCAACCAAATAACAAAGAGTCTCTTGTGTCCCCAACACACCCAATACAATGGTAAATTGTATAGGTGCACTAGTTCGGTGAAGAGATGGTGATACAAGTGCAATATGGATAGTAGATATAGGTATTTGTAATCTGAAATAATAAAAACAGCAAGGTAACTAATGATAAAAGTGAGCATAAATGGTATTGCAATGATAGGAAACAAGGCATAGGGTTCATACTTTCACTAGTGCAAGTTCTCTCAACAATAATAACATAGATAGATCATATAACAATCCCTCAACATGCAACAAAGAGTCACTCCAAAGCCAATAATAGCGGAGAACAAACGAAGAGATTATGGTAGGGTACGAGACCACCTCAAAGTTATCCTTTCTGTTCTATCTATTCAAGAGTTCATAGTAAAATAACATAAAACTATTCTTTCCGCTCAATCCATCATAGAGTTCATACTAGAATAACACCATAAGACACAAATCAACCAAAACCCTAATGTCACCTAGTACTCCATTGTCACCTGAAGTATCCGTGGGCATGATTATACGATATGCGTCACACAATCTCAAATTCATCCAACCAACACAAAGTACTTCAAAGAGTGCCCCAAAGTTTCTACCGGAGAGTCAAGAAAATGTGTGCCAACGCCTATGCATAGGTTCATGGCGGAACCCGCAAGTTGGTCACCAAAAACATACATCAAGTGGCATGTGATATCCCATTGTCACCACAGATAAACACGGCAAGACATACATCAAGTGTTCTCATCATAAAGACTCAATCTAATAAGATAACTTCAAAAGGGAAACTCAATTCATCACAAGAGAGTAGAGGGGGAGAAACATCATAAGATCCAACTATAATAGCAAAGCTCGTGATACATCAAGATCGTGCCATAAAGAGAACACGAGAGAGAGAGAGAGATCAAACACATAGCTACTGGTAGATACCCTCAGCCCCGAGGGTGAACTACTCCCTCTTTGTCATGGAGAGCGCTGAGATAATGAAGATAGCCACCGGTGATGGTTTCCCCCTCCGGCAGGGTGCTGGAACAGGCTCCCGAGAGGTTTTTGGTGGCTACAGAGGCTTGCGGCGGCGGAACTCCCGATCTATCTTGATATTCGATGGTTTTAGGGTATGTTGGCTTATATAGGCGAAAGAAGTCGGTCGGGGGGTGCTCGAGGGGTACACGAGACAAGGGGGGCGCGCCTAGTAGGGGGGTGCCCCCTATCTCCTGGGCTCCTCGAGGATCTTCTGACGTGAACTCCAAGTCTCCATGATCATAATCTTCCCGAAAATAACGATGCCGAAGGTTTCATTCCGTTTGGACTCTGTTTGTTATTCCTTTTCTTCGAAATACCGAAACAGGCAATAAAACAACAATATGGGCTGGGCCTTTGGTTAATAGGTTAGTCCCAAAAGTAATATAAAAGTGTATAATAAAGCCCATAATCATTCAAAACAGATAATAATATAGCATGAATGCTTCATAAATTATATATATGTTGGAGACGTATCAGCATCCCCAAGCTTAATTCCTACTTGTCCTCGAGTAGGTAAATGATAAAGAAATAATTTATGAAGTGTGAATGCTAGAAGGTGCACAAGTTTGATCAATGATAATTTCAATCACCTTTTCTAGCATGATTATATGTCATAACAGTAGTTCATCTCATAAAACTTCTCACGATAAAGTAACAAGCAATTCACATGTCAAAGCATAGACCATAAACATTCTTGAAAACTAGCAAACTTCATTCTTAGTCATCAAACAATTGCAATTCATCCTATTTTCAGGAAGGGTCTATGTCAGAGCTTTGATTTAGCAAACTTCACATACTCAACTATCATATAGTCTTCTACAATTGCTAACACTCACGCAATACTAATGGTTATGATGTTTTAATCAGACATGGAGAAAGATAGGGGCTTATAATGTTGCCTCCAAACGTATTCACCTTTGGGTGATGTTAACAATAATAGTTCATGCTAACGTACATCCAATTGGATATATATATCAGGATCACCCTAACACAAAGTTCTTACCAAAGGATAAAATGAAAAAGGGAAAGGTGAAGATCACCTTGGTTCTTGCATAAAGTAAAAGACATAAAGTAAAAGATAGGCCCTTCGCAGAGGGAAGCAGAGGTTGTCATGCGCTTTTAGGGTTGGATACACAAAATCTTAATGCGAAAGAACGTCACTTTATATTGCCACTTGTATATGGACCTTTATTATGTAGTCCGTCGCTTTTATTGCTTCCATAACAAGATCGTACAAAGCTTATTTTCTCTACACTAATAAGTCATGCATAATTAGAGAGCAATTTTTATTGCTTGCATCGATGACAACTTACTTGAAGGATCTTACTCAATCCATAGGTAGGTATAGTGGACTCTCATGGCAAAACTGGGTTTAAGGATATTTTGAAGCACAAGTAGTATCTCTCCTTGGTGCAAGGAATTTTGGCTAGCATGAGGGGGAAAGGCAAGCTCAACATGTTTGAATGATCCATAACAATATACTTTAACTGAGATGTCGGAAAACATAAACCATTACGTTGTCTTCCTTGTCCAACATCAACTCTTTAACATGTCATACTTAATGAGTGATCCCAATTATAAAAGATGTCTAGGATAGTGTATTTATATGTGAAATCTCTCTTCCTTCAATATTATTTCATGAATTGTTCAAATGACCAATACAATGCTTGCTAACCTTCAATAAATTTACAACCTCTATTTCTTAGATGTGAAGTCATTACTCCCCATGGGATAAGCAAATGAGACATATATAATTTCAGATTTATGACATTCAACTCATTCAACCATTTACTCATAGGATATAAGTGAAGCACACGAGGAAATGACAAACAACTCCAGAAAGATATAAGTGAAGATCAATGAGTAGCTAAATAATTATGTAACTATGCGAAGACTCTCTCTCATTTAAGAATTTCAGATCTTGGTATTTTATTCAAATAGCAAGCAAAGCAAAATTGTCGGGTGGTGGGTGCGACATATGCCAACGGATGGCTTATCATTGTGGGAGCCAGTAAGACATCGACGGTGCCTGGAAGCGGGATGAGGTGAAGACATGCACGCCGGTGGATCTTACCCAGCTCCGGGGCTCTTCGTGGAGATAACACCCCTACTGCTGCTCTGCAGGGTCCCCGCATGATCACTAGATCAATAAGTAGCTACAAGATGCTCCTTTAGCTGTTCGGTGGCAGGAGGAAGAAGGGCTAGGCTAGCTCTCTCCTCTCCCGATGGTGGTCTCTCAAACTCTCACTGTTCAACCCTTTGCATGGGTGTCCCGGGGGCTTTATATAGGCCTACCCCCGGGGTTACAATGGTAATCTGGCTGGGCGCGGGCCCGGGCCGTCAGTGTCTACAACCACCGTCTTCTCCGTCGGCTTCTGGGGCCCGCCGACTGGTGGGTCTCATCAGGGGCTGGTTACTGTAGCCTCGCCTCTGATGATGAGGGTTCTGTCGAGGTAAGCATGGCTAGAGTGCTGCCGCCTTGCGGGCTCCCACTGTAGCCATACCACGTCTCATCTACTTAAAGGTGTGCGCGCCCCGAGGGGAGCAAGCCGGCTACTGGAAGCCGGTCCAGCCTTGGGCCAGCTGGGGAAGGCCGGGCCGCCTTCGGATGTCTCTCTGACCGAAGGGGCCCGCCACCTACGGACCGTACTGACATCCCATCGTGGATGGCGTAATGATGCTCATGGCAACAGTGCCACGCCGGACGGGGGATGGCCACCCCGTACGGCGCACTGTGGCCATGTATCTTCCGGGATTCGGGGGTGGCAGGGTTTGCTGTAGCCACGCCCCGCCCCATCACCGTTATGGGCTGTGGTCTTTTAGAATGCGGCGTTCGGCTGCCTGCTTCTTGGAGTCGGCCCTTCATGGGCCGTCTTCGTGAAGTCGGCCCTTCATGGTCCGGTCCTTTGGAGTCGGCCCGATCATGGCGCCCCCCAAAGGTTGTTTTATGGCCGCGCCGACTTCCACCAGCTGGCTTAGGCGATAGCCAGCCGGAGGAAGGCGGCCCCACGTCTTAGGTGCTTCGAGGTCCAATCGGCCTGTTGTTTTTTCTAATGGCCAAAGGGAGCTGGTTAGGCCCGTGGTCATTTACTCCGACAGTAGTCCCCGAAGCTGGTTGTGCTTCGCGGCTGAAGAGGGAATCGTGAAGCTCAGCCAGCTTCCTATCCCGAGGAGCCGGCTGCCAGGTGCCGGCCTTCCTTGCGCGCCTTCTCGGCGAAGCTTCCTCAAAACTCGAAGGCGGGAACTAGCGGGCGCGAAAACCGAATGGCGGGCTGACCGTCCGCCTTCTGCACACCACGTGGCACCCCTCAGCTGGCAGGGCCTGCCAGCCCACGCGCGTGATGGGACGCCATTGCAGGCCGGGGCCCGCCACTCCCGTGCCTCGGCCTGCGCGCGGATCTTTTGTGGCCCGAGCCGACCGCACGTCTTCCGGCAGCCGTTCCCACTCGCCATCAAGGCGCGATAACCACGGGACGTGGGGGAGTGGGCGCAGTTAATCCCATGCCCTTCCCGCGCCTTGCCTCCTCGGCTTCGCCGTGCGAGGCTAGAAGTAGGGGCAGGGAGGGGGAGCAGCAGTAGTTCGCGCGCTTGCCCCCGCCCTGCCTCCTTCTTCTTCCGCCTCGCCGCAGCAGTTCCTCGTCGTGCCCCTGCCTCGGCATCCTCTTCCTCCCAGCATGTCGCAGGCCTGCTGCCTCCGCGCCGGGCGCTTCTCACCGCCGTGCTCGCCATCATGGCTCCGACGTCGAGCTCTTGGGATGGCTCCATCATCCACAGCGACCACATAGATTTTCTCCGCAAGACGCGGTGGCTACCGAGCGACGATCTCGTGCAAGTCCTCCTCACGCTAGCGAGGGAGATCTCGCCGGTGCTGGAGGAAGGCGAGCGAGTGATCTTCTACTCGCACTGCATGCGCGGCATCGGCCTCCCTGTCAACAGCTTCTTCCGCGCATTCCTTGAGTTCTACCAGCTCCAACCGCACCACCTCACCCCCAACATGGTGGTGCTGCTGTCGGCCTTCGTATCCCTGTGCAAGGGCTTCCTCGGCGTCCTCCCGACCATCGAGCTCTGGGGGGAGTTCTTCCAATCCAAGCTCGGCACGGCCGTCGCCGGTGTGCCGGCTCAGTGCGGCGCCTTCATCGCCACAAGGCGGTCCGTCGCCGACAACCCCTTTCCTGCCATCGAGCTGATCCAGTCGGTGAAGCTCTGGCAACGGTCTTACTTTTATGTAAAGAACGTTGCCCCAAATGGGGACTACGTTAACTTGCCGGCTTACGTAGCCGGCCCGCCGGCTGGGAGGCCGGCCACGTGGTCCTACCGGGCTAGATCACTGACGCGGCTGGAGGCGGAGCCGTCGCCCGACTTCGGGTGCTCATCCAGTCGGACGGCCTGACCGGGCCCGACTTGATCGTCGCCTTCGTCGAGCGCCGGGTCCTTCTGCTTAAAGGCCGCCCTCATCTGATCTGTCAGAAGAGCAGCCGCTTCGACTCAAGCCGGCTCAGCACCAGGGAGATGCCTCAAGATGAGGTGTCCTATATGGTGAACTATATCGCCAACTGCAAGCTCAAGTCGGACTGGCAGTATGGCATGGCACCGTTCTCTCGCGCCAATCCGCCACCTATGGTAAGTTTCTTCCTTTATTTGTTGTCGAATCCTTTTCTAGGCCGACTCTTGATCCGTCGGTATGTCTTGAACCAGAATCCCCTTCTTCATCCTCCGGCTGGGACCGCGGGGCCGGAACGCGAGTTCGCCCCCGACTGCGTGGCGGACGATCTTGACGATGCCGACCTGGGGGCAACCGCCCTAGACGAAGGCGCCGCGGGGGGCGGCGGTGAAACGGGCGGCTCCGGCTTCACCGCCAGTTTTGACGACTGGCCCAATGATGATGAGGCCGACCCCGTTCCTCGCCACTAGCCGACGTCCGACCCCCAAGGCGCCGGTCCATCTGGCGGGCCAACTGCACGAGGCGGCATGCTGAAGCGCCGAGCGGCACCGACCTCCTTTGGCGGCCGGCCGAAGAGGCCTAGGGTGCCCGCGACGGCAACCAAGCGGGACGAGGCGACCGCGAAGGCGGACCGCTTCCACAAGGTGGTGAAGCAGCCGCATGCAGTCTCGGCGTAAGTTCTGATCGTTACGCAACTTCCTTTCTTTTCTTTAGTTGGTGTTCTTCTGAGTCTTGCTTCCGTTTGTCGACCAGCGCTCCGCTCACCCTTGAGCGAACTACCGCCGCCTCCATAGTTGGCGGAGCAGGAGGGTCTGCGGGCTCCCGCCGCGTGGATCCCCGCGCCGAGCTTCAGGCGGCGATGGAGCGGAACACGCGGGAGGCACGGGAGGAGCGGGAGGCGGAGGAGAGAAGGGCAGCTGCCGCCGAGCCGGCCCTAGAGACAACGGCGGAGTCGGCCGAGCCGCAAGCCGACGTGGCGGCAAGGGCCCGGGCGGAGGCCGAGGCCGTGGAGAGGACGGCGGAGGCCCTGCGAGGGCAGCCTCCGCAGCTCGTCATCCCCCTTTGTTCCGCGCCCTCGGACGTCCCGCAGCCCCCGCCGGAAGAGGTCCGCCGCGACCCGCAGGTGGCGGAGAGGGAGGAAGGCGACGTGATCGTCTTGGAGGGAGGAGTGGTGCCGCCTCCGCCGGCCGGGACCGGCCAAGGCGGCCAGCCTGAGGTGCCGCCTGAGCGGCCGACCGTGCAGGCGGATCTTGTGGTTCCGTCGCCGGCTCGCCGGCGTGCAGCGAGGGCGGCTTCGGAGCCGGAAACGCAGAGGGCGGCCGCCTCCAGCTCGCTGTCGCATGAGCTGGAGTCGGCCACCGCTAGCTTGCCAGGTTGGACGCAGTGCGGCGGGACAGCCGCCCTGACTTTGGCGGCGCAAGACGTCCGCAGCCGGCTTCAGGCCCAAGCTACCGCGCTGCAACAATGTACCCGAGAATTTCTCACGACGCGGGCGTTCGTTCGGGTGAGTTCTTTGTTCATGATTTCTTTCCGTGGGGGCGCATCAGCGCACCCACTGGGTGTAGTCCCCGAGTTCCGAGCCGGCTGCTGAGCAGGCGGCTTGGAGTTTCTTCGAAGACTTGCTTTACTGACTTGCTCTTGCTTGCTTCTTCGTCCTATTTGCAGGATTACCACAACCTCCATGCCGCCACTTTCAACTCCCAGGTTCAGGAGGCAGACAAGAGGGCCGCCGATCTGACGGAGAGCCGGCGTAAGTGTTTTATTCTTTCATCTTATGTGGGGGCGCGTCAGCGCACCCACTAGGTGTAGTCCCCGAGATTCGGGCCGACTGCTGAGCAGTCGGGTCAGATCTTTCTTGCCAACTTCTTTCTTAACTTTTTTCTTTCAATACTGGCACGAGCCAATGCCGACTTGAGGTAGCAGCTGGGTATCGCCTAGACCGCCCTTCGCATCAAGGAGGGTGAGCTCAATGCCTTGGCCCAGGAACGTGACCGCCTGGCCAAGAGGCTGGCCGACCAGGAGGAAAGCCACCAAGCGGCCCTGAAGGCGGCCCAGGACAGCGAGGCCTCCCTCAAAGCCCAATTCGAGACCGAGGTGGCGGGCTGGGCTAAGGCGAGGCAAGCCCTGAGCGAAGGCTACGGCCGTGTCGAGGACCTGGCCGATGGTAGGCCGCCTTCTTCTTCACTCTTTGCTTGTTTTTGCAAGTCGGTCTATCTCCTGACTTGATCTGTTTCTTCTTCTTTGTGCAGAGTACTTTCTTGGCCACTCTGTCGCTGCCAACCAAGCCATCGAAGCCCACCAAGAGGCCCGATGGCAGGCTGGGGTTGAGATCGTGCCAAATGCTAACCGGTCGCTTGAGGAGCAGCTTTTGGCGATCGAGGCCCGCCTCCAGCCGGCCTACCACATGCTCCGCCGGCTCCAGCGTGCCGGGGCGCAGGTGCTGGCCGCCCTTTGGTCAGGAGAGGTAATTCCTCGCACCCCCAACCGCACTGTCGACTGGCTGGAGGTAGCCGTCGGCCGCCTCAAGGCCTGGAAGGCTTTTGCAGCTTGATCCGGTGCTCGACGGGCGCTGGAGTTCGTCCGGGCTTGGTACCCAGGGCTGAACTTGGATCAGCTGCGCACATGGAGACAGGAGGCCGACGAGGAGCTGGAGGTGGTGCGGCCGGCTATCATCCAGCGCGCCTCGGTGATCGCTGACTTTACCGACACCGGCATCTTTGCTCCTGAGGTGAACGAGGACGGCGTCGCGCAGTCGGAGGACTGGTTCGGGCTAAACCCGGCCGATGGTGAGGACTCGGGGGAGGAGATTGATTCCAACGACGAGGGAGAGGAGGAGGAGGATGAAGATGGTGAATATGCTGAGCCGGATGTCGGAGCGGCCGGCCAACCTTAGCCTGACCGTGCCTCCAGCAATGAGGCATGCGCGAATGCTTCGCCTGCTGTCGGCGGCGACCAGGCCGAGACTCGCCAGCCGGCCAGCCCTCCAGCCGACACCGCTGTCTCTACCGTTCTCCCTGAAGCTCCAGGCGCTCCCTTGGCTTGATTTGTCATTTACTTCCCTGCTAGTTACTCTTTGGACAAACTTGTTATTTTGCGCAATTCCACCCGCTGGGGGTGTATTCAAACTGTGTTGAATGTCGATCTTTTAAAGGCTCTTTGATGTAAATATTATCATGCATGTGTTTGGCTTCCATTCCGACTTGCTTTTTTATCTTTCAGCTTCCTTCCTTTGTCGCCTTCCCTTTGTTGCCGCCTTCCCAGCCGGACAGCTGCTCTGTAGTCTGTGGTCGGGTAAGGAGTTCGGCCGCCTAGGAAGGCAAAGGTCCGAGCTCTCTTAGATTTTGGCAGAGTAGGAAAGGAAGCCGGCTTGCGTTATGTAAGTTTGTTAGTCCTTAGCCATTTTTTCATGTGGGCATCCTTTCCGCCTTTAGCTCTTTCTAGTCGGGCAGCTGATTCTTCGAGCTGTGACTCTCGCAAGAGAGGGCTTGGGTGCCGGCACATTACGTGTCTGACTACAGGTAGAACTTGGACATAACTCAAGGCGGCAAGTCCCCGGGCCGACTTAGTCGAACCCGGTGCCGGACAGAGAAAGTAAGTGTAGTACGGTAATCGTGGGAGTGATACCCGGCATACATAGATAAAGTAGGGCAGTCCCTGAGAACTCCTCGGGGGCCCGTTGTCTGATACTTAATACAAAAGATAGCGTGATACATACTGCATTTCAATTGTAAAATCTTTGAAGAAGATTGGCGTTCCACGGGCGCTCCAACTCCTTGCCGGAGTCGTCTCTCTTGCGTGCCTTCGGCTTCAGTGCGTCGATTAGGTAATACGAGTCGTTTCCCAGAGCCCGGCTGATGACGAAGGGACCTTCCCAAGGGGCTGAGAGCTTGTGCTGGCTGGCTGTTCGCTGGATTAGCCGGAGCACAAGGTCTCCCTCTTGGAAGGTTCTTGGCTTCACTCTTTGACTGTGGTAACGGCGAAGTCCTTGCTGGTAGATGGCGGACCGACTGAGGGCTAACAGCCGGCTTACTTCCAGCAAGTCAACGCCGTCTTCTCTTGCTTCCTTGGCCTCCGCCTCCGTGTACATGGTGACTCGAGGTGAGTCGAACTCGATGTCAGTTGGGATGACGGCCTCAGCACCATATACAAGGAAGAAGGGGGTGAAGCCGGTCGATTTGTTCGGAGTAGTGCGCAGACTCCAGAGGACGGCCGGCAGCTCGTCGAGCCAGCAGCCGGCCGAACGCTCCAGCGGCACGACCAGTCGGGGCTTGATGCCGGAGAGAACGAGGCCGTTTGCTCGCTCGACTTGGCTGTTTAACTGCGGATGGGCAACGGACGCTAAGTCCAGTTGGATGTCGTGTGTTGCGCAGAAACATGCCAATGCTCCTTTGGCGAAATTTGTGCCGTTGTCGGTGATGATGCTGTGTGGAACACCGTACCGGGTTGTAATGTCGGCAATGAATGTCACGGCAGTCGGGCCATTCAGCTTCTTGATCGGCTTTGCTTCGATCCACTTGGTAAATTTGTCTACGGCGACAAGCAGATGTGTCATGCCGCCGCGCGCCGTCTTGAATGGTCCGACCATGTCAAGTCCCCAGACGGCAAAGGGCCAAGTGATGTGGATGGTCTTGAGTGCAGAAGCCGGCATGTGTTGCTTGGAGCCGAAGACTTGGCACCCTCTGCAGTGTTTGACTACTTCCTTGGCATCCTCCAATGCAGTCGGCCAGAAAAATTCATGGCGGAAGGCTTTGGCGACGAGCGCCCTGGAGGCGGCATGGTGGACGCATTCGCCTTGGTGGATGTCTTCGAGGATTGCTATGCCCTTCTCTTGTTCGACGCAGCGCTGGAAGACTCCGGTAACGCTGCGCCTAACTAGCTCTTGATTCATTATTGTGTAGGCTCCGGCTCGGCGTTGGACTTGCCTGGCGGAGATCTCGTCAGTCAGTAGTTCTCCATTCACCAGAAACCGGAGGATGGGCTGAGCCCATGATGGAGCTGTGATTTCTTCTACTACCAATACGGCTACTGCAACCAGGGTGGGCGGGCTGGGTTGTGAGGAGTTGGAGTCAACTTCCGCCTGCTGTGCTACTGCAGTCCCCGAGCCGGGTTCGGCTACGGCAGTCCCCGGGCCGGGTTCGACTATGGCAGTCCTTGAGCCGGCTGCCGAAGTCCCCGGGCCGCCTGTTTGGTCCCCGAAGTCGGATCCGACTGCGTCGGGGTCAGACGGCATGAAGATGGAACTTGATTCCGGAGACGGCTTGACAGATGGCTTGAGGAGGCGTTGGAGGGCGACGCCGGTTGGTATAGCTTGTCGGGTGGAGCCTATCCGTGCCAGGGCATCTGCTTGCTCATTATCGGCTCGTGGCACGTGAAGGAACTCGCACCCCTCGAAATATCCGCTGAGCTGCTGGACAAGGAAGCGGTAGCTTGCCATGTTCGCGTCTTTGGCGTCCCAGTCGCTGGATGATTGTTGAACCACTAGGTCCGAGTCGCCATAACACAGGATCCGGTGGATGCCAAGTTCCTTGGCCAGCCGGAGCCCGTGTATGAGCGCCTCGTACTCAGCCACATTGTTGGAGGCGGCAAAGTGGATTTGCAATGTATATCTGAGTTTGTCGCCTTTGGGAGAGGTGAGGACAATGCTGGCTCCCAAGCCGGTGCGCATCTTGGACCCGTCAAAATGCATCCGCCAATGAGTGGAGTCCGGAGCCGGTGGCAGGTACTGGGTCTCGGCCCAGTCGATGAGGAAGTCGGCCAGTGCTTGGGACTTGATGGCGGTGCGGGGCTGATAGTAGATTGTGTAAGGAGCCAGCGCGATGGCCCATTTCGCCACTCGGCCGGATGCGTCCCGGCTGTCTATGATCTCGGCAAGCGAGGCAGTGCATACGATCGTGATGGGATGCTCTTGAAAGTAGGGCTTGAGCTTCTTGGAGGCAAAGTACACACCATAGCACATTTTCTGATAGTGCGGGTAGTTCTATTTTGAGGTGGATAATGCTTCACTCAAATAATACACCGGTCTCTGGACTAGCTGAGCTCGGCCTTCCTCTGGGCGCTGAACCACAATGACTGTGCTGACCACCCGGCTGGTGGCGGCAATGTAGAGGAGCATGGGCTCCTTCTCAGTTGGGGCCGCCAAGACATGCGGCGTGGACAGCATCTTCTTCAACTCGGGGAAATCTTGATCTGCTTGGTCATTCCATTCAAAGTGAGCTAACTTCTTCATAAGTCGGTAGAGGGGGAGAGCCTTCTCTCTGAGCCGGCTCATGAAACATTTCAAATATGCCAGGCATCAAGTGAACTTTTGGACGTCTCGCAGCTTGGTAGGGACCTTCATTCTCTCTATGGCCTTGATCTTCATTATGTTGCACTCGATGCCGCGTTCGAAGACCAGAAAGCCTAGGAGCTGGTCGGCCGGTACTCCGAAGACACATTTCTCTGGGATGAGCTTGATCTGAAACCGGTGCAAGTTCTCAAAGGTTTCCTTGAGGTCTTCCAGCAGGGTGTCGTGTTTCTCCGTCTTCACCACAACGTCGTCTACGTAGACATGGGCATTTCTGCCGAGTTGCTTGAGGAGGCATTTCTGCATGCAACGCTGAAAAGTGGCGCCGGCATTTCTCAAGCCGAACGTCATAGTCAGGTAACAAAAAGCTCCGAATGGGGTGATGAAGGCGGTCTTCAAGCGATCAGCCGGGTTCAACTTTATCTGGTGGTAGCCGGAATAGGCATCCAAGAAACTTAACAGCTCGCATCCGGCTGTGGAGTCTATCACTTGGTTAATCCGTGGCAGGGCGAATGGATCTTTGGGGCAAGCTTTGTTGAGGCTGGTGTAATCGATGCACATGTGCCACTGCTTGTTCTTCTTCAGCACGAGAACCGGGTTGGCAAGCCGGGCTATCTCTTCTCCGACTATTCTTCTCTTCTCTTCTGGCAGGCAGCGCAAGGGCTGCCTGACCGGCTTTGCGTCAGATCGGACGTGTAGCTTGTGCTCGGCGAAATCCGTCGAGACACCCGGCATGTCTTTGGGAGACCATGCAAAGATGTCCCGATTCTCATGGAGGAAATCGACGAGCTCGCCTTCCTATTTGCTGTCGAGCCGTGTGCCTATGACGGCGTGCCTCTCTGGGTGCTCCGGGTCCAGGGGTATCTTCTTTGTCTCTTTGGCCGGCTGGAAAGAACCTTGAGCTGCACATTCTTTGGGGTCAGGAGACAAAGCCGGCTTCTTGCCAGCCAAGGCCACAACTCGGTCCAGCATCTTCTTTTCTTCGGCAATCACGAGGGACTCGGCCAGGCGACTGCTGGCCGCTGCACACTCAGAGGACTTCTTGTAGTCTCCGGCTATGGTGATAATGCCCTGGGAACTAGGCATCTTCATCTTGAGGTAGGCATAGTGGCACAGCCATGAACTTGGCCAACGCTGGTCGGCCAAGCAGTGCGTGGTACAGGCTCTCCAAATCCACCACCTCGAACCATATTGCCTCATGGCGGAAATGATCCTTGTCTCCAAAGAGGACATCCATCTTGATCTTGCCGATTGGTGCGCAGGACAGGCTGGGTACGATGCCATGGAACACGGTCCGGCTAGGCATGAGGTGCCTCGGCTTGATGTCGAGCTTCTCCATGGTATCTCGGTATAGAATGTTGATACTGCTTCCGCCATCTATCAGTATGCGGGAGAAACGAGCGGCGCACCTCTTCGTCGCCAGGGTAGCCTCCAAAACAAGGGCATAGGAGCCGGGAGACGGCATCACCGCTAGGTGGTCGTCCCGGCTCCAGCTGATGGGTTTCTCCGACCAGTGCATAAACTCAGGGTTACTGGAGGTGACCGCGTTGACTTCTTCCTGTTGTCGGCGCCGACTTTGCCGATCGTCTGGTTGGCTCGTGAAGACGACGTAGGCGGCATGCTCGTCAGGGAATTCGTCATGGACGGCTCTGACTGCCGGTCGAACGGCAGGCTACTGGGGGGCAGGAGGTGGCTGGCCAATGGGCGGAGGCGGCAACAGCCCCTTGCCCTTGGAGATTCGGGTGAGCCAATGGCACTTCCGGGTCGTATGGTTGGACGGCTTCGCGCCGCTATGGAACTTGCAGGGGGCATCGAGAGTTTGCTCGTAGGAGAAAGCCGGCTGCCAAGCCGACCTCTCGCCCTTCGGTTTCTTGGGAGCCGGCCGTGCCTCAGGCTGCTCTTCTTCGATCGTTGCCACCTGCCGGCTAGTGAAAGGCGGCATCGGGGCCTTGCGCTTGTTGTCGTTCTGATAGGGGCGCCGAGTGGACTCTTCAGCCGACGTCTTGGGAGCCGGCGCAAGCACTTTCCCGGAAGTGTCGACTCAAAGCTCGGTCTTCATGGAGGAATCGGCCGTGGCGTATTTGTTCGCGATGATCAGCATCTCGTCAAGGGTAGTCGGCTCGTCGCAGAGGAGCTGGTGCTTGAGGAGGGTGCCCTCTCGGCACCCGGCCGTGAAGTACTCGATCGCCTGAACCTCGTGCACCCCTTCACAAGAGTTTCGGAGCTCGGCCCAACGTGTGAGGTAGTCACGAGTTGACTCGTTGGGTCCTTGTACACACAAGGAGAGCTGTCGGGGCTTGGGTGCCCACTTGTAGGTGCTGGTGATGTTGCGGATGAAGGCTTCTGTGAAGTCGAGCCAGCTGTTGATGCTGTAGGGCTTGAGGCTGTTGAGCCAGGTGCGTGCCGTGCCTTGGAGCATCAGGGGGACATACTTCACGGCAACGCGCCGGTTTCCGTTTGCCATGCGAACTGCGGTGGAGTAGTCGATCAACCAGTCCTCTGGCTACACGGAGCCGTTATACTTGGGCCTGTCTCTTGGGAGCGAGAACCCTTCGGGAAAGGGCTCGTCGCGGATGTGGGGGCCGAAACAAGGAGGGCCGACATCATCTTCTTCTTCTAGGGCCAGGGATCATGCAAGGCGATCGATCCGATGGCGGGCATCGTTCTCGCCGACACCTTCGCGGCGACCAAGTCGGCCGCTGAGAGTCGGATGCTCGTGAGGTGGCAGGGAAGGGTATCTCTCCCCACGAGGTGGAGGAGGGGGCAAGTCGCCTCGTCTCTCCATGCCTCGGGGATGGCCCTCCGCGTCGCGGTCGATGGTGATTCGTGTCCGGCTGCGGCTAGCAGCCGGCTCCTTCTCTTGTCACGCACGGGCGCCCCTCGCAGTCGGCGTACGCGACGTCGCGCCATGTTCTCGGCGAGGGGCGCTTTCAGCTCGGACGCCGGCTTCGTGGCACGCTGCGGCCGCGTCGATCAGTTGCTGGATGCGTCTAGTCATGTAGGGGAGCTCGTCGGCCCCCGGTTCGTTGAGCTCGTCAACGATCGACTGGGCGGCATGCAGGTTCTTGAGGGGCGTGGCGTAGACCGGGCGTTCCGCACCCAGCATGCCGGCGATGGCTGCGCCGCGTTTCTTGACAGCGCCGACTCGGCTTGGCCCTTCTGGAGGCGGCATGCCGAAGGCGGCACGGTCTACCTCGTGCTGGTGGGCTTCCGTGAGGCGTCTCATGGTTTTTATCTTCTGGCCCTCCGCGACAAGGGCAAGGCGGCTGGAATGGGGACGGACAAGTCCTGTAGCACCGCTTGCAGGGCGTCATGGGTGTTCTCGCCGGAGGCGGCTCTGTGGCTGATCACTAGCACCTCAGTGACGGTGCTACCACCACTGTCAGCTCGCGGGAGGGGGTCGTCGAAGACGATCACGTCGGAGGGGAAGGCGTCAAGCGATGCTGTGTCGGAATCGACAAGCATCGGGTCGGTGGAGCCGACTGACTCCAAGTCCGGGATAGGCTCGCCGGAGAAGTGAAATTGGTCGACGAGGCTGAGGAGGCGGCTCTCGACGCAGCCGGTGCCCGCATCGGATGCGGGCTCATCGGAGATGCAAACCTCGCCAAGGAGATCAGCGAGGCAGCTTGCTGTGCAAGCGTCGTCGATGCTTTGCAGCGCCCCGGGGCAAGCGCCATCGGGCGTGCAGGGCTGGCTACGCTCGCGGGGGAGGAAAAGGGTTCCCGTCCAGAGCAGGTCTCCGGACGACGGTGCACCTGGCCCCATGGTGGGCACCAAATGTCGGGTGGTGGGTGCGACATATGCCAACAGATGGCTTATCATTGTGGGAGCTAGTAAGACATCGCCGGTGCCTGGAAGTGGGATGAGGCGATGCACGCCGGCGGGTCTTACCCAGCTTCGGGGCTCTCCATGGAGATAACACCCCTACTGCTACTCTGCGGGGTCCCCGCATGATCACTAGATCAATAAGTAGCTACAAGATGCTCCTTGAGCTGTTCGGTGGCAGGAGGAAGAAGGGCTAGGCTAGCTCTCTCCTCTCCCGATGGTGGTCTCTCAAACTCTCAGTGTTCAACCCTTTGCATGGGTGTCCCAGGGGGTTTGTATAGGCCTACCCCCCAGGGGTACAATGGTAATCGGGCTGAGCGCGGGCCCGGGCCGTCGGTGTCTACAACCGCCGTCTTCTCCGCCGGCTTCTGGGGCCCGCCGACTGGTGGGTCCCGTCGGGGGCTGGTTAGTGTAGCCTCGCCTCAGATGACGAGGGTTCTGTCGAGGTAAGCATGGCTACGGTGCTGCCTCCTTGCGGGCTCCCACTGTAGCCATACCATGTCTCATCTGCTTAAAGGTGCACGCGCCCCAAGGGGAGCAAGCCGGCTACTGGAAGTTGGCCGGGCCTTGGGCCGGCTGGGGAAGGCCGGGCCGCCTTAGGATGTCTCTCTGACCGAAGGGGCCCGCCGCCTATGGACCGTACTGGCATCCCATCGTGGATGGCGTCATGATGCTCATGGCAACAGTGCCACGCCGAACGGGGGATGGCCGCCCCGTACAGCGCACTATGGCCATGTATCTTCCGGGATTCGAGGGGTGGCAGGGTTTGGTGTAGCCACGCCCCGCCCCGTCACCATTATGGGCTAGGGTCTTTTAGAATGCGGCGTTCGGCCGCCTGCTTCTTGGAGTCGGCCCTTCATGGGCCGGTCCTTTGGAGTCGGCCCGATCATGGTGCCCCCCAAAGGTTGTTTTATGGCCGGGCCGGCTTCCACCAGCCGGCTTAGGCGATAGCCGGCTGGAGGAAGGCGGCCCCACGTCTTAGGTGCTTCGAGGTCCAATCGGCCTGTTGTTTTTTCTAATGGCCAAAGGGAGCTGGTTAGGCTACCCGTGGTCATTTACTCCGACAAAAATAAAATGACATTGCAAGGATAGCACGACTCATGTGAAGAAGCAAAAACTTAGGCTCAACCGATACTAACCGATAGTTGTTGGAGAAGAAAGGTGGGATGCCTAGAGGGGCATCCCCAAGCTTAGATGCTTGAGACTTCTTGAAATATTATCTTGGGGTGCCTTGGGCATCCCCAAGCTTGAAGTTTTGTGTCTCCTTAATTCCTCTCATATCATGGTTTCTCTTCTTATCAAAAGCTTCATCCACACCAAACTCAACAAGAACTCGTGAGATAGGTTAGTATAAACCAATGCAAAACCTTATCATTTTCTACTATAACAAATCATTAAAATTATTCTTCAACATTGCATACTAAATACCTCTGCATATTTAATACTCCTATCCTCAAATAGAATCATTAAATAAGCAAAGATATGCAAACAATGGAAACATAACAACAATCTGCCAAAACAGTACAGTCTGTAAAGACTTCAAGAGTATCAATACTTCCCTAACTCCAAAAATTATGAGAAAAATACTACTCTGTAGAAGATTTATCAGAGCTCAATATGCAAAAAAGTTTCAACATTATACCATTCTCTTACTTTTCTAGGGAATTTTTGCAACAGAGGTAAACTTTATGTTTTCAAACAGCAACAAGTATACTAGCAAAATAAGCATGGTAAAGGCTATCATTGACATTTTTATTGAAACTAAAGATGCAAAACATTATTCTAAATAACAGCAAGCAAATACTAACAAAATAAAATGACGCTCCAAGCAAAACACATATCATGTGATGAATAAAAATATAGCTCCAAGTAAAGTTACCGATGAACGAAGACGAAAGAGGGGATGCCATCCGGGGCATCCCCAAGCTTAGGATCTTGGTTGTCCTTGAATATTACCTTGGGGTGCCTTGGGAATCCCCAAGCTTGGGCTCTTTCCACTCCTTATTCCATAGTCCATCGAATCTTTACCCAAAACTTGAAAACTTCAACCACAGAAAACTCAAAACAAAACTCGTAAGCTCCGTTAGTATAAGAAAATAAAACCACCACTTAGGTACTGTAATGAACTCATTCTAAATTCATATTGGTGTATCTACTGTATTCCACTTTATCTATGGTTCATACCCTCTGATACTACTCATAGATTCATCAAAATAAGCAAACAACACATAGAAAACAGAATCTGTCAAAAACAGAACAGTCTGTAGTAATCTGTATCAAACGTATACTTCTGGAACTCAAACAATTATGAAATAAATTTGTGGACCTGAGGAATTTATCTATTAATCATCTGGAAAAAGAATCAACCTAAAAGCACTCTCCAGTAAAACATGGAAGCTAATCTTGTGAGTGCAAAGGTTTCTGTTTTTTACAGCAAGATCACATAAACTTCACCCAAGTCTTCCCAAAGGTTCTACTTGGCACTTTATTGAAATAAAAGCTATAAAACATGATTACTACAGTAGAATAATCATGTGGACACACAAAAACAGTAAACATAAATGTTGGGTTTTCTCCCAACAAGCGCTTTTCTTTAATGCCTTTCTAGCTAGGCATAATGATGGCAATGATGCTCACATAAACGATAAGAATTGAAACATAATGGGAGCATCATGAAGCATATGACTAGCACATTTAAGCCTAACCCACTTCCTATTCATAGGGATTTTGTGAGCAAACAACTTATGGGAACAATGATCAACTAGCATAGGAAGGTAAAACAAGCATAAGTTCAAAAATTGAAGCACATAGAGAGGAAACTTGACATTATTGCAACTCCTACAAGCATATGTTCCTCCCTCATAATAATTTTCAGTAGCATCATGAATGAATTCAACAATATAACCAGCACCTGAAGCATTCTTTTCATGATCTACTAGCATAGAAAATTTACTACTCTCCACATAAGCAAAATTCTTCTCATTCGGAATAGTGGGAGTATCATAAGAGACTTGAACACTAAAAATTGTTTCCACATTAAAAGAGTAATGTTCAGAAAAAGGATAATCATAATCATGACAAGATTTCTAAATATAATCATTACTACTTTTTATAGCATAAGTTTCATCACAATAATCATCATAAGTAGCAACTTCGTTCTCATCATAATCGATTCAAACCTCTCCCAAGATAGTGGAATCACTAAATAAAGTTGACACTCTTCCAAATCCACTTTCATATTCATCACAATAAAATTAAACATCCTCCAAAATAGTGGGATCACTACTTACTAAAGTTGACACTCTTCCGAACCCACTTTCATCAAAATAATCATCATAGGTAGGAGGCATGTTATCATCATAACAACTTTGCATAGCAAAACTTGGGATGCTAAAAATATCATCTTCACTAAACGTAGCATCCCCAAGCTTGGGACAAACATTAATTTCAGAAAATATATTCTCAAATATGTCATTCTCATCAAACATAGCTTCCCCAAGCTTGGGCCTTTTCATATCATACGCATAATCACTCTCATCATTAATAGTATGGATAGCACCAATAGTATAGCAATTATCATCATTACAAGTAGTAGGAGCAACATCATTTGGAAGGGATACCTGTTTACCTTTGTTGCCCCTTCTTTTCCTTTTCTTCTTCACATTATGTGTGGGTTCAACCTTCCTCTTTGAGCTCCTTATTGACGAGATTGGTTGAATAGAAAGCTCCTCCTCGTTACCTGATTCATCATAAGAAATAATAGGAGGATATTGGGAAGTCTCTTCCATTAGTATTATCATCATCTTCTATTTGCTTTCTTTTCTTTAGGTAATTGGCAATATAAGGATTTTTCAATGCAATTCTCCGCACAAAACATATAAATCTTTTCTAGATCAATATCAAGGAAGCTTAAGATTAAATTCTGGAATAGGCTTAGTTAAAAGTTTCAACTCTTCATAACCCAAAAGCAAAGTAGGTCCATGATAATGTGCATGGGAAATCAAATCATCACAATTTTTGGACACGATTCGGTCATGAAACAATTTGCATTGGAGATGTAAATGACCACATTCATTGCAAAGTTCACAAGTACGGCAAAGGAATTTTAAATTTTCAGCACTCACATCTAGCCTTTCTTGCAACCATTTAGTTTCTAAATGCTTATGCCTCTTGCAATAAATATCTTCTCTATTTTGTGTGTTCATGCAAACATGCACTCCACAAAAGTTGACATGCTCATAAGAGATATTTTCATCATGACTAGAGCAATCATCATTAATACTATGGATATTCAAGGAGTTTATACTAACAACATTGCAATCATGCTCATCATTCAAAGATTTAGTATCAAGCATTTTAATGCAATCTTCTTCTAGCACTTGAGCACAATTTTCCTTTCCGTCAAACTCAGGAAAGATATTAAAAAGATGAAGCATATGAGACAAACTCAATTCCATTTTTTTGGTAGTTTTCTTTTATAAACTAAACTAGTGATAAAACAAGAAACAAAAAGATTCAATTGCAAGATCTAAAGATATACCTTCAAGCACTCACCTCCTCGGCAACGGCGCCAGAAAAGAGCTTGATGTCTACTACACAACCTTCTTCTTGTAGACGTTGTTGGGCCTGCAAGTGCACAGGTTTGTAGGACAGTAGCAAATTTCCCTCAAGTGGATGACCTAAGGTTTATCAATCCGTGGGAGGCGTAGGATGAAGATGGTCTCTCTCAAACAACCCTGCAACCAAATAACAAAGAGTCTCTTGTGTCCCCAACACACCCAATACAATGGTAAATTGTATAGGTGCACTAATTCAGCGAAGAGATGGTGATACAAGTGCAATATGGATAGTAGATATAGGTATTTGTAATCTTATAATAAAAACAGCAAGGTAACTAATGATAAAAGTGAGCGTAAACGGTGTTGCAATGATAGGAAACAAGGCATAGGGTTCATACTTTCACTGGTGCAAGTTCTCTCAACAATAATAACATAGATAGATCATATAACAATCCCTGAACATGCAACAAAGAGTCTCTCCAAACCCACTAATAGCGGAGAACAAACGAAGAGATTATGGTAGGGTACGAAACCACCTTAAAGTTATCCTTTCTGTTCTATCTATTCAAGAGTTCATAGTAAAAGAACCTAAAGCTATTCTTTTCGCTCAATCCATCATAGAGTTCATACTAGAATAACACCTTAAGACACAAATCAACCAAAACCCTAATGTCACCTAGATAGTCCATTGTCACCTCAAGTATCCGTGGGCATGATTATACGATATGTGTCACACAATCTCAAATTCATCCAACCAACACAAAGTACTTCAAAGAGTGCCCCAAAGTTTCTACCGGAGAGTCAAGAAAACGTGTGCCAACCCCTATGCATAGGTTCATGGGCGGAACCCGCAAGTTGGTCACCAAAAACATACATCAAGTGGCACGTTATATCCCATTGTCACCACAGATAAACACGGCAAGACATACATCAAGTGTTCTCATCATAAAGACTCAATCCAATAAGATAACTTCAAGAGGGAAACTCAATTCATCACAAGAGATTAGAGGGGGAGAAACATCATAAGATTCAACTATAATAGCAAAGCTCGCGATACATCAAGATCGTGCCATAGAGAGAACATGAGAGAGAGAGATCAAACACATAGCTACTGGTACATACCCTCAGCCTCCTCGTCATGGAGAGCGCCGGGATGATGAAGATGGCCACCGGTGATGGTTTCCCCCTCCGGCAGGGTGCTGGAACGGGCTCCTGAGAGGTTTTTGGTGGCTACAAAGGCTTGCGGCGGCGGAACCCTGATCTATCTTGATATTCAATGGTTTTAGGGTACGTAGGCATATATAGGCGAAAGAAGTCGGTCGGGGGGTGCTCGAGGGGCCCACGAGATAGGGGGGCGCGCCTAGTACGGGGGGGGGGGGGGCGCCCCCCTCTCTCCTGGCCTCCTCGAGGATCTTCTGACGTGAACTCCAAGTCTCCAAGATCATAATCTTCCCAAAAATAACGCTGCCGAAGGTTTCATTCCGGTTGGACTCCATTTGATATTCCTTTTCTTCGAAATACTGAAACAGGCAATAAAACAACAATATGGGCTGGGCCTCCGGTTAATAGGTTAGTCCCAAAAGTAATATAAAAGTGTATTATAAAGCCCATAATCATTCAAAACAGATAATAATATAGCATGAATGCTTCATAAATTATAGATACGTTGGAGACGTATCATTCATCTCCACCGTCGACCTCCTCCAGCCTCCACGGGCTATTGTTCATCCACCGTCGACCTCCTCCAGCCTCCACCTGCGACTGTTCATCCACGAGCTCCTATTCATCCAGCCTCCACCGCGTGCTACTCCACCGGCTACTGTTCAACCACCCCTCTCCGCGGGCTCCTGTTCAAACACCCCTCCACAGGTTACTGTTCATCCACCCCTCCACCGTCTACTATTCATCTAGCCCTCCACGGGGTCGTCCTGTTCATCCAGACATCCATGGGGTCCTGTTCATCCAGCCCCAGCTGGCTCGATCGATCGGGGTCCTGTTCATCCAGAGGCAACACCACGGGGTCCTGTTCATCCACCCCACCGCTCACTGTTCATCCAAACCCCCTAGCAATGCTCATTGTTCATCCAGAGGCAGCATCAATCGTCTTCAGGTACCAGTAGTAGAGAAGGAATCGCTCGATCTCTCGGGTTCAGTAATGTGTAGCCTGCAGTGCAATCGCTCGGGTTTAGTTAGGCGACGCCTCGCTCGGGTTCAGTTAGAGCCCAATGCCTCGCACACATGCGCGTACGTGTATGAGAGAAACACGCATCGCTCGGCCCCCGACCACCCACCGTAACCGGGAACTCCCCGAAATTTTCCTCCCCCTCGCTTCTACCACGGTTTTTTCCATCATGGACGGCCCAAAGAATGTCATGCAGCCGTGTCTCCGGCCCGCCCAGGACGAAAAGCCCATTTTCTGCCATGATTTTTTGTCATAGAAGTAGGAGCCCACCACATTTATGATGATACCGGGTTTTGTCACAATTATCATCATAGAAGTGTCATAAGTATGACAGAAAAAAATTCGTTCGGCCCAAAATGTCACGGATGTGTCTTTTTTTGTAGTGCTTGGAGGCAGACAACACCTCACTCTGGTAGTACACCGGCCTTTGAACCGGCTCCACCTTGCCGGCTTCTGGGTGCTCGACCACGGTCACCGTGCCGATGACCCGGTTGGTGGCGGCGATATAGAGAAGCATAGATTCCTTAGCAGACAGAGCTGCCAAGATAGGCGGCGTGGACATCATGCGCATGAGCTGGAGAAAGGCTTCGTCCGCCTGGTCGTTCCACTTGAAGCAAGTGGTTTTCTTCATGAGTTGGTATAGGAGGAGCGCCTTCTCACCCAGCCGACTGATGAAACGGCTGAGGGATGCCAGGCACCCAGTGAACTTTTGGACGTCATGCAGCTTGGTGGGTCTCTCCATCCACTCGATGGCCTTGATCTTCACGGGATTGCACTCAATGCCACGTTCAAAGACAAGGAAGCCAAGGAGCTGGCCAGCTGGTACTCCAAAGACAAACTTCTCCGGGTTGAGCTTGATTTGAAAATGGCGCAGATTGTCAAAGGTCTCCTTGAGATCTTCCATGAGGGTGCCACGCCTCTCCGCCTTCACCATAATGTCATCCACATAGACGTGGGCATTGCGGCCGAGTTGTTTCAGGAGGCACTTCTGCATGCAGCGCTGGAAGGTGGCGCCAGCATTCCTCAAGCCGAACGTCATGGTGATGTAGCAGAAGGCGCCAAATGGTGTGATGAAGGTGGTCTTCAAGCGGCCGGCCGGATCTAGCTTGATCTAGTGGTAGCCGAAGTATGCGTCCAAGAAGGACAACAGCTCGCAGCCGGCCGTGGATTCTATCACTTGGTCGATCCGTGGCAGAGCAAACGGATCCTTGGTCGATTGTTGGAAATATGCCCTAGAGGCAATAATAAAAGCATTATTATTATATTTCCTTGTTCATGATAATTGTCTTTTATTCATGCTATAATTGTATTATCTGGAAATCGTAATACACGTGTGAATACATAGACCACAATACGTCGCTAGTAAGCCTCTAGTTAACTAGCTCGTTGGTCAACAGATAGTCATGGTTTCCTGACTATGGACATTATATGTCATTGACAACGGGATCACATCATTAGGAGAATGATGTGATGGACAAGACCCAATCCTGAGCATAGCACAAGATCGTGTAGTTCGTTTTGCTAGAGCTTTTCCAATGTCAACTATCTCTTCCTTAGACCATGAGATCGTGTAACTCCCGGATACCGTAGGAGTGCTTTGGGTGTACCAAACGTCACAACGTAACTGGGTCACTATAAAGGTGCATTACAGGTATCTCCAAAATTGTCTGTTGGGTTGACACGGATCGAGACTGGGATTTGTCACTCTGTATGACGGAGAGGTATCACTGGGCCCACTCGGTACTGCATCATCATAATGAGCTCAAAGTGACCAAGTGTTTGGTCACGGGGTCATGCATTACGGTACGAGTAAAGTAACTTGCCGGTAACGAGACTAACGAGGTATTGGGATACCGACGATCGAGTCTCGGGCAAGTAACATACCGATTGACAAAGGGAATAGTATGCGGGGTTGCTTGAATCCTCGACATCGTGGTTCATCCGATGACATCATCGAGGAGCATGTGGGAGCCAACATGGGTATCCAGATCCCACTATTGGTTATTGACCAGAGAGCCGTCTAGGTCATGTCTGCGTGTCTCCCGAACCCGTAGGGTCTACACACTTAAGGTTCGACGACGCTAGGGTTATTAGGAAGACTTGTATGTGATTATCGAAAGTTGTTCGGAGTCCCGGATGAGATCCCGGACGTCACGAGGAGTTCCGGAATGGTCCGGAGGTAAAGATTTATATGTGGGAAGTTGTCATACGGACACCGGAAGGTTTCGGGGGCATATCGGTATTGTACCGGGGCCACCGGAAGGGTTCCGGGGGTCCACCGGGAGGGGCCACCCTCCCGGGGGGGCCACATGGGCTGCGTGGGGCAGGAGCCAGCCCCTGGAGGGCTGGGCGCACCTCCCCCCATTGGGCCCATGCGCCTAGGGTCGGGGGGAACCCTAGAGGGGGCGGCCCCTTGCTTGGGGGGCAAGTCCCCCCTCCCTGGCCGCCGCCCCCCCTCTAGATCCCATCTAGAGGGGCCGGCCCCCCTTGCCCCTTCCCCTATACATAGAGCGGTGAGGGGAGGGCTGAACACCCAAGCCAAGGCGCAGCCCCTCCCCTCCCCAACACCTCTCCTCCTCCGTACGTGCTTGGCGAAGCCCTGTCGGAGTACTGCTGCACCAACAACACCACGCCGTCGTGCTGCCGTTGGAGCTGTCTTCCTCAAACTCTCCTTCCTCCTTGCTGGATCAAGACGGAGGTGACGTCATCCGTACCGTACGTGTGTTGAACGCGGAGGTGCTGTCCGTTCAGCACTTGGTCATCGGTGATCCGAATCACGGCGAGTACGACTCCATCATCACCATCCCCTTGAACGCTTCCGCACGCGATCTACAAGTGGTATGTAGATGCAAACTCACTCCCTTGACTCGTTGCTTAGATGAACTCATAGATGGATCTTGGTGAAACCGTAGGAAAAATTTTAATTTTTTGCAACGTTCCCCAACAGTGGCATCATGAGCTAGGTCTATGCGTAGTTCTCTATTGCACGAGTAGAACACAATTTTGTTGTGGGCGTAGATCTTGTCAACTTGCTTGCCGCTACTAGTCTTATCTTGCTTCAGCGGTATTGTGGGATGAAGCGGGCCGGACCAACCTTACACGTACGCTTACGTGAGACCGGTTCCACCGACAGACATGCACTAGTTGCATAAGGTGGCTGGCGGGTGTGTGTCTCTCCCACTTTAGTTGAAGCAGATTCGATGAAAAGGGTCCTTATGAAGGGTAAATAGAAGTTGACAAAATCACGTTGTGGTTATTCGTAGGTAAGAAAACGTTCTTGCTAGAACCCAATTGCAGCCACGTAAAAGATGCAAGAACAATTAGGGGACGTCTAACTTGTTTTTGCAGCAATTGTCATGTGATGTGATATGGCCAGAAGTTGTGATGAATGATGAATGATATATTGTGATGTATGAGATCATGTTCTTGTAATAGGAATCACGACTTGCATGTCGATGAGTATGACAACCGGCAGGAGCCATAGGAGTTGTCTTTATTTTTTGTATGACCTGCGTGTCATTGAAGAAGGCCATGTAAATTACTTTACTTTATTGCTAAACGCGTTAGCCATAGAAGTAGAAGTAGTCGTTGGCGTGACAACTTCATGAAGACACGATGATGGAGATCATGATGATGGAGATTATGGTGTCATGTCGGTGACAAGATGATCATGGAGCCTCGAAGATGAAGATCAAAGGAGCTATATGATATTGGCCATATCATGTCACTACTTTATATAATTGCATGTGATGTTTATTATGATTATGCATCTTGTTTACTTAGAACGACGGTAGTAAATAAGATGATCCCTTATAATAATTTCAAGAATGTGTTCCCCCTAACTGTGCACCGTTGCTAAAGTTCGTCATTTCGAAGCACCACGTGATGATCGGGTGTGATAGATCCTTACGTTCACATACAACGGGTGTAAGACAGATTTACACATGCAGAACACTTAGGGTTAACTTGACGAGCCTAGCATGTATAGACACGGCCTCGGAACACACGAGACCGAAAGGTCGAACATGAGTCGTATGGAAGATACGATCAACATGGAGATGTTCACCGATGATGACTAGTCCGTCTCACGTGATGATCGGACACGGCCTAGTCGACTCGGATCGTGTAACACTTAGATGACTAGAGGGATGTCTAATCTGAGTGGGAGTTCATTAAAATAATTTGATTAGATGAACTTAATTATCATGAACTTAGTCTAAAACTTTTTGCAAAATATGTCTTGTAGATCAAATGGCCAACGCTCATGTCAACATGAACTTCAACGCGTTCCTAGAGAAAACCAAGCTGAAAGATGATGGCAGCAACTATACGGACTGGGTCCGGAATCTGAGGATCATCCTCATAGCTGCCAGGAAACAATATGTCCTAGAAGGGCTGCTAGGTGACGCTCCCGTCCCAGAGAACCAAGACATTATGAATGCTTGGCAGTCTCGTGCTGATGATTACTCCCTCGTTTAGTGCGGCATGCTTTATAGCTTAGAACCGGGGCTCCAAAAGCGTTTTGAGAAACACGGAGCATATGAGATGTTCGAGGAGCTGAAACTAGTTTTCCAAGCTCATGCCCGGGTCGAGAGATACGAAGTATCCGACAAGTTCTATAGTTGTAAGATGGAGGAAAATAGTTCTGTCAGTGAGCACATACTCAAAATGTCTGGGTTGCACAACCACCTATCCCAGCTGGACATTAACCTCCCAGACGAGGCGGTCATTGACAGAATCCTTCAGTCGCTCCCACCAAGCTACAAGAGCTTTGTGATGAACTACAATATGCAGGGGATGGTGAAGACCATTCCTGAAGTATTTTCAATGCTGAAGTCAGCAGAGGTTGAAATCAAGAAAGAATATCAAGTGTTGATGGTCAATAAGACCACTAAGTTCAAGAAGGGCAAGGGTAAGAAGAACTTCAAGAAGGACGGCAAAGCTGTTGCCGCGCCCGGTAAGCCAGTTGCCGGGAAGAAGTCAAAGAATGGACCCAAGCCTAAGACTGAGTGCTTTTATTGCAAGGGGAAGGGTCACTGGAAGCGGAACTGCCCCAAATACTTAGCGGACAAGAAGGCCGGCAACACTAAAGGTATATTTGATATACACGTAATTGATGTGTACCTTACCAGTACTCGTAGTAACTCCTGGGTATTTGATACCGGTGCCGTTGCTCACATTTGTAACTCACAGCAGGAGCTGCGGAATAAGCGGAGACTGGCGAAGGACGAGGTGACGATGCGCGTCGGGAATGGTTCCAAGGTCGATGTGATCGCCGTCGGCACGCTACCTCTACATTTACCTACGGGATTAGTTTTAAACCTCAATAATTGTTATTTAGTGCCAAGTTTGAGCATGAACATTGTATCTGGATCTCGTTTAATACGAGATGGCTACTCATTTAAATCCGAGAATAATGGTTGTTCTATTTATATGAGAGATATGTTTTATGGTCATGCCCCGATGGTCAATGGTTTATTCTTGATGAATCCCGAACGTAATATTACACATATTCATAGCGTGAATACCAAAAGATGTAAAGTTGATAACGATAGTCCCACATACTTGTGGTACTACCGCCTTGGTCACATTGGTGTCAAGAACATGAAAAAGCTCCATGCCGATGGAATTTTAGAGTCTCTCGATTATGAATCATTTGACACATGCGAACCATGCCTCATGGGCAAAATGACCAAGACCCCGTTCTCCGGAACAATGGAGCGAGCAACCAACTTGTTGGAAATCATACATACCGATGTGTGCGGTCCAATGAGCATTGAGGCTCGCGGAGGATATCGTTATGTTCTCACTCTCACTGATGACTTGAGTAGATATGGGTATGTCTACTTGATGAAACACAAGTCTGAGACCTTTGAAAAGTTCAAGGAATTTCAGAATGAAGTAGAGAATCAACGTGACCGAAAGATAAAATTCTTACGATCGGATCATGGAGGAGAATATTTAAGTCACGAATTTGGTACACACTTAAGAAAATGTGGAATCGTTTCACAACTCACGCCGCCTGGAACACCTCAGCGAAACGGTGTGTCCGAACGTTGTAATCGCACTCTATTGGATATGGTGCGGTCTATGATGTCTCTTACTGATTTACCGCTATCATTTTGGGGATACGCTCTAGAGACAGCTACATTCACTTTAAATAGGGAACCGTCTAAATCCGTTGAGACGACACCGTATGAACTATGGTTTGGGAAGAAACCTAAGTTGTCGTTTCTAAAAGTTTGGGGATGCGATGCTTATGTCAAGAAACTTCAACCTGAAAAGCTCGAACCCAAGTCAAAAAAATGCGTCTTCATAGGATACCCTAAAGAAACCATTGGGTATACTTTCTACTTAAGATACGAGGGCAAGATCTTTGTTGCCAAGAACGGATCCTTTCTGGAAAAAGAGTTTCTCTCGAAAGAAGTAAGTGGGAGGAAAGTAGAACTCGATGAAGTACTACCTCTTGAACGGGATAGTAGTGCAGCACAGGAAAATGTTCCGGTGATGCCTACACCAACTGAAGAGGAAAACAATGATGATGATCAAGGTACTTCGTATCAAGTTGCTACTGAACTTCGTAGGTCCACAAGGACACGTTCCACACCAGAGTGGTACGGCAACACTGTCCTGGAAATCATGTTGTTGGACAACGGTGAACCTTCGAACTATGAAGAAGCAATGGCAGGCCCAGATTCCATCAAATGGCTAGAAGCCATGAAATCCGAGATAGAATCCATGTATGAAAACAAAGTATGGACTTTGACTGACTTGCCTGATGATCGGCGAGCGATAGAAAACAAATGGATCTTTAAGAAGAAGACGGACGCGGATGGTAATGTCACCATCTATAAAGCTCGACTTGTCGCTAAGGGTTATCGGCAAGTTCAAGGGATTGACTACAATGAGACTTTCTCTCCTGTAGCGAAGCATAAGTCCGTCCGAATCATGTTAGCAATTGCCGCATAGTATGATTATGAGATATGGCAGATGGACGTCAAAACGGCATTCCTTAACGGGCATCTTAAGGAAGAATTGTATATGATGCAGCCGGAGGGTTTTGTCGATCCTGAGAATGCTAACAAAGTATGCAAGCTCCAGCGATCCATTTATGGGCTGGTGCAAGCATCTCGGAGTTAGAACATTCGCTTTGATGAGATGATCAAAGCGTTTGGGTTTATGCAGACTTATGAAGAAGCCTGCGTTTACAAGAAAGTGAGTGGGAGCTCTGTAGCATTTCTCATATTATATGTAGATGACATACTTTTGATGGGAAATGATATAGAATTCTTGGACAGCATTAAGGTCTACTTGAATATGTGTTTTTCAATGAAGGACCTTGGAGAAGCTGCATATATATTAGGCATCAAGATCTATAGGGATAGATCGAGACGCCTCATAGGTCTTTCACAAAGCACATACCTTGATAAGATTTTGAAGAAGTTCAAAATGCATCAGGCCAAGAAAGGGTTCTTGCCTATACTGCAAGGTGTGAGATTGAGCTCGGCTCAATGCCCGACCACGGCAAAAGATAAAGAAGAGATGAGTGTCATCCCCTATGCTTCAGCAATACGATCTATTATGTATGCCATGCTGTGTACCAGACCTGATGTAAACCTTGCCGTAAGTTTGGTAGGTAGGTACCAAAGTAATCCCGGCAAGGAACACTGGACAACGGTCAAGAATATCCTAAAGTACCTGAAAAGGACGAAGGACATGTTTCTCATTTATGGAGGTGACGAAGAGCTCGTCGTAAAGGGTTACGTCGACGCTAGCTTCGACACAGATCTGGATGACTCTAAGTCACAAACCGGATACGTGTATATGTTGAATGGTGGAGCAGTAAGCTGGTGCAGCTGCAAGCAGAGCGTCGTGGCGGGATCTACATGTGAAGCGGAGTACATGGCAGCCTCGGAGGCAGCGCATGAAGCTATTTGGGTGAAGGAGTTCATCACCGACCTAGGAGTCATACCCAATGCGTCGGGGCCGATCAAACTCTTCTGTGACAACACTAGAGCTATTTCCCTTGCCAAGGAGCCCGGGTTTCACAAGAAGACCAGGCACATCAAGCGTCGTTTCAGCTCCATCCTTGAAAATGTTCAAGATGGAGACATAGATATTTGCAAAGTACATACGGATCTGAATGTCGCAGATCCGTTGACTAAACCTATCTCGCGAGCAAAACATGATCAACACCAGAACTCTATGGATGTTCGATTCATCACAATGTAACTAGATTATTGACTCTAGTGCAAGTGGGAGACTGTTGGAAATATGCCCTAGAGGCAATAATAAAAGCATTATTATTATATTTCCTTGTTCATGATAATTGTCTTTTATTCATGCTATAATTGTATTATCCGGAAATCGTAATACACGTGTGAATACATAGACCACAATATGTCCCTAGTAAGCTTCTAGTTGACTAGCTCGTTGGTCAACAGATAGTCATGGTTTCCTGACTATGGACATTAGATGTCGTTGACAACGGGATCACGTCATTAGGAGAATGATGTGATGGACAAGACCCAATCCTGAGCATAGCACAAGATCGTGTAGTTCATTTTGCTAGAGCTTTTCCAATGTCAAGTATCTCCCGGATACCGTAGGAGTGCTTTGGGTGTACCAAACGTCACAACGTAACTGGGTGACTATAAAGGTGCATTACAGGTATCTCCGAAAGTGTCTGTTGGGTTGACACGGACCAAGACTGGGATTTGTCACTCCGTATGACGGAGATGTATCACTGGGCCCACTCGGTAGTGCATCATCATAATGATCTCAAAGTGACCGAGTGTTTGGTCATGGGATCATGCATTACGGTACGAGTAAAGTGACTTGCTGGTAACGAGACTAACGAGGTATTGGGATACCGACGATCGAGTCTCGGGCAAGTAACATACCGATTGACAAAGGGAATAGTATGCGGGGTTGCTTGAATCCTCAACATCGTGGTTCATCCGATGACATCATCGAGGAGCATGTGGGAGCCAACATGGGTATCCAGATCCCGCTGTTGGTTATTGACCAGAGAGCCGTCTCGGTCATGTCTGTGTGTCTCCCGAACCCGTAGGGTCTACACACTTAAGGTTCGGCGATGCTAGGGTTATTAGGAAGACTTGTATGTGATTACCGAAAGTTGTTCGGAGTCCCGGATGAGATCCCGGACGTCACGAGGAGTTCCGGAATGGTCCGGAGGTAAAGATTTATCTATGGGAAGTTCTCATACGGACACCGGAAGGTTTCGGGGGCATATCGGTATTGTACCGGGGCCACCGGAAGGGTTCCGGGGGTCCACCGGGAGGGGCCACCCTCCCGGGGGGGCCACATGGGCTGCATGGGGCAGGAGCCAGCCCCTGGAGGGCTGGGCGCGCCTCCCCCCCTTGGGCCCATGCGCCTAGGGTTGGGGGGAACCCTAGAGGGGGCGCCCCCTTGCTTGGGGGGCAAGTCCCCCCTCCCTGGCCGCCGCCCCCCTCTAGATCCCATCTAGAGGGGCCGGCCCTCCTTGCCCCTTCCCCTATAAATAGAGGGGTGAGGGGAGGGCTGAACACCCAAGCCAAGGCGCAGCCCCTCCCCTCCCTAACACCTCTCCTCCTCCGTACGTGCTTGGCGAAGCCCTGTCGGAGTACTGTTGCACCAACAACACCACGCCGTCGTGCTGCCGTTGGAGCTGTCTTCCTCAACCTCTCCTTCCTCCTTGCTGGATCAAGACGGAGGAGACGTCGTCCGTACCGTACGTGTGTTGAACGCGGAGGTGCTGTCCATTCAGCACTTGGTCATCGGTGATCCGAATCACGGCGAGTACGACTCCACCATCACCATCCCCTTGAACGCTTCCGCACACGATCTACAACTGGTATGTAGATGCAAACTCACTCCCTTGACTCATTGCTTAGATGAACTCATAGATGGATCTTGGTGAAACCGTAGGAAAAATTTTAATTTTCTGCAACGTTCCCCAACAGTCTTCAAGCGGCCGGCCGGATCTAGCTTGATCTAGTGGTAGCCAAAGTATGCGTCCAAGAAGGACAGCAGCTCGCAGCCGGCCGTGGATTCTATCACTTGGTCGGTCCGTGGCAGAGCAAACGGATCCTTGGGGCAGGCTTTGTTGAGGCTCGTGTAGTCTATACACATGCGCCACTTGTTATTCTTCTTCAAGACGAGGACTGGGTTAGCAAGCCAGTCCGGGTAGACCACTTCCATGATGAAGCCGGCAGCTAGAAGCTGGGCGATTTCTTCACCAACAATCCTTCTCTCCTCTAATGATAGGCAGCGTAGGGGTTGCTTGACTGGTTTAGCATCCGACCTCACGTGGAGTTTGTGCTCGGCGAAATCCTTTGGAACAACCGACATATCTTTGGAAGACCATGCAAATATGTCTCGATTCTCACGGAGGAAATCGACGAGCTCGCCTTCCTATTTGCTGCCAAGGTTTGAACCTATGACAGCGAATTTCTCCGGGTGCGTCGGATCCAAGATGATCCACTTGGTCTCTTTGGCCAACTAGAAGCAGGCCCCTGCTTCCATCTCCTTGGGATCAGTCGGCATGACTGGCTGCTCGCTGGCCATGGCCACCATCCGGTCAAGGAGACACTTCTCTTGAGCAATGACGAGGGACTCGGCCAGCCGGCTGCTGGCGGCAGTGCACTGTAGCGACTTCTAGTAGTCCCGGCAATAGTGATGATGCCCTTGGTACCCGGCATCTTGGCCTTCAGGTAGGCATAGTGTGCGACCGTCATGAAATTGGCCAGCGCAGGGCGGCCCAAGAGTGCGTGGTAGGGGGCCCCTGATTGGCTCGCGGCGGAAGTTGTTCTTGTCACCGAACAGGACATCGATCTTGATCTTGCCGATTGGAGAGCACGAAAGTCCGGGAACTATGTCGTGGAAGACAGTTCGGCTGGGCTGAAGCTTCTTGCCCTTGATGCCCAACCGCTCCATGGTTTGGCGGTACAGGATGTTGATGCTGTTGCCGCCATCTATCAGAACTCGGGTGAAGCGGCAGGTCTGCCTCTCCATGGAGAAGGTGGACTCCAGCACAAAGGCGTATGCACCCGGCGATGGCATCAAGGTCGGGTGGTCTTCTCGGCTCAAGGTGATGGGCCTCTCGGACCAGTGCATGAATTGTGGGACTTCTGATGTGATAGCATTCGCCTCGCGATGCTGCTGCCGCCTGTTGTGCTTGCTGCCGGCTTCACTGGTGAAGACGACATAGGTGGCGTTCTCATCGGGGAACTCGTCTCGAAGCATGCCGGCAGCACGGGCCAGCTGCTAAACAGCCGGAGCCAGTTGGCAGGCAGGCGGGGGAGGCGGCAGGGCTCGCCCTTGGCAATCCAGGCAAGCCAGTTGCACTTCCTGGTGGTGTGATTGGACGGCTTTGCGCCGCTATGGAATTTGGACGGGGCATCAAGGACTTGCTTAAAGGAGAAGGAAGGCTGCCATGCACCCTTGCCGCCCCACTGACGCTTGGGGCCAGGCTGCCAGCCCGGCTGCTGGCCCATGACAGCTGCCACCTGCCAACTGTTGGAAGTCGGATGCGGGGCCTTGCGCTTGTTGTCGTTCGGCTGGCGCCGGTTGGTGTCATGTACCGGCGTTTGCGAGCATGGCTGGACCACCTACCCGGACGTGTCAACCCGGATCTCCGACTTCATGGAGGAGTCGGCCATGGCATACTTGTCGGCCACGACCAAGAGCTCGTCCAAGGTAGCCGGCTCGTTGCACAGAAGCTTGTGCTTGAGCAGGGTGCCCTCTTTGCACCCGGTGGAGAAGTACTCGATGCCTGCACCTCGTGGACCCCCTCGCAGGAGTTGCGCAACTTGGCCGAGCGCATGAGTTAGTCGTATGTGAACTCCGTTGGCCCCTGGATGCACATGGAGAGTTGGCGAGGCTTGGGGAGGCGCTTGTACATGCTGGTGGAGTTGCGAACGAAGGCGTCGCTGAAATCCAGCTAGCTGTTGACGCTGTTGGGCTTGAGGCTGTTCAGCCACGTCCGCGCCGTGCCCTAGAGCATGAGTGGAACGTATTTCAGGGCAACACGTTTGTTGCAATTGGTGATGCCGACTGCTATGGAGTAGTCGATCAGGCAATCATTCTGCTTCACGGAGCCGGTGTACTTGGGAGTGCATCTGGGGAGCGTGAATCATTTGGGAAAGGGCTAATCACGTATGCTGGGGCCAAAGCAGGTCGGCCCGATCGTGCTCTCTTCTTCTATTGCCAGAGACAGAGCCAGATGCTCGATTCAGTGGTGTGCATCATTCTCGCCGACTGCTTCGCGCGGGCCTAGCCGGCCAGCGAGCATTGGATGATCAGGCGGCGGCAGCGGCGGACTTGCCGCCCTCTTCCTGCGAGGAGGCGGGTGTTCCTCCGTCCGGCGCTGAGGCTCCGGGTCTTGGAGCACTTACTGGTTGTCCGCCATTGTGCGGCATGAGCGCCGACTATTCCTAGCAGCCAGCTCTAGGTCTTGCTGCTCGCGGCCTCCACCGCTAGGGGACTGAGAGGTCGCTCCGTTCTTGCGACGGGGCAGGTGGGTGTTGACCTGTCGGTCTGCTCCCTCCACACGGTTGCCCATGTCTTGTTGCGCATTCACAATGTTGATGAGCTCCTGGAGGCGCTCCAGCTGGTCGCGTAGCTTGTCGCCCTCCAGGTGCTTGAGCTCGTCTGCGGCCACCTGGGCGGCACACATGTTTTGCGTCGGGGTCTTGTAGACCGGCGTCCGATTCCCAGCATGCTGGCAATCGCAGCACCGTGTTGCCGGAGGGCGCTGGCCTGGCTAGGCTCAGCCGTGGCCGGCGTCCCACCGACCACGTGGTCGATCTCTCGCTGAGTGGCTTCAGCGCGACGCTTCAGCGCCGCTATCTTGGAGGCGTTGTCGAAGAGCTTGGCGCGGAACCCCTCCAGGTCCTCCTGGCTAGCGCCAATGTAAGGATGGGTTGCCAGGGCGTGTATGGCCGCATCCAGCGGATCCTGGTTGGACCCGCCGGCGCCTAAGCCATCATCGATGACCATCACCTCCGCGATGATGCCGACATCAGGGACACCGATCGAGGCCTCGCTCGCGGCTGGACGGAGCGAATCATTGACGACCTCCACATTGCTGCAAAATTCATCGGTGGTCGTCGTGTCGGCGATGGAGAGCTTGCCGAAGAGGTCGTAAAGGCCGCTCGCGAGGGAGGCAGCCTCCTCAGCAGGCGATGCACTGAGGCTAGCGCTGAGGGGCGCGCCTGGCTGGCTGATCGAACAAGCTGCGACAAGCTCGCCGGAAAGGAACAAGGTTCCCGTCTAGAACGTGTCTTTGACCGAACTCGCGGATGGCCCCACGGTGGGCACCAACTGTCGTGGTAATATCATGGCAGATGCCAGGGGGTGGCTAATCATGGATGGGGCCAGAAATACGTCGCCGGGTCCTGGAAGCGGGAGTGAGCACAAGCTCGGACGGACATGAGATGTACCCAGGTTCAGGGCTCTCCTAAGAGATGAAACCCCTACTCCTGCTCTGCGGGATCTCCCCATGATCACTATATCACAAGGTATACAATGGTGCTCCTAGAGCGTTCGGCTAGAGGAGGAAGAAGGGCAAGGCTAGCTCTCTTCTCCCCTGGCTGTGGTGTGTGGAAATGGTGGGGGGGCTTATGTTGGAACCCTTTGCATGGAAGCCGGGTGGTAGGTCTCAGCTGTCAGCATCTATGGAAGTCGGGTTCTCCGCCGGCTGCCAAGGAACCGGCCGACAAATAGGGACCGTCGCCTGCGGGCCCCGATGACGGCTCTTCACTATTGCGCCGCCCGTGCTGATGGAGGCCGTGTCAGGCACGCCATGGCTATAGTGTCGCTCGGGGCGGGTCGGCGGCCGCCTGGCAGCGCTCACTTTAGCCACATGGTTGGGATTTGGGTGAGGCATGGTACACTATAGCCATGCCCCAGCTTGTCGCCCGATCGGGCTCAGGCTCCGAGGGATGGGGCGGGCCGCCTGCTAGGAGCCGGCCTATACCCATGCCGCCTTCTGGAGACACGCCGCCTTCCGGAGGTGTGCCATCTTCTGGGAGCACGCCGCCTTCTAGAGGCCAGTTGGATGGCACCAACCGACTCTGGAAGCCGGTCGTGGGACCTCCCGGCCTGAGGGGCGTGGCCTGTCCCGATGTCTTGAAATGTTGTTAAGTGTAGATGAGGCTACCCGGGGTCTATCCCCCCAACATCTTTGCATTATGCCTAGCTAGGGGCATAAATCGGCGGTTGTTGGGAGGCAACCCAATTTTTTATTTTATGCTTGTGCTTCTATTTTTAAATAAATACACAATTAAACTTATGTTATGATTGTGTTTTAGTGTTTTAAATAGTTTTTGAGCCAAGTAAGACCTTTGGGATGATTTGGGTGATAGTTGATTTGATTCTGTGAAAAAAAAACAAAAAAAAATTGCGCTCAGTTATGGAATTTTTTAAATTCAAAGAAACGTGTTTTTGATCTAAATTTTTTACATAAGATTGGTATACAAATTTTCTATGTTTTCCTAACTTTTCGAAATTTTTGGAGTTATAGAAGTTGGGCTAAAGTCCAGATTACTACAGACTGTTCTGTTTTTGACAGATTCAGTTTTTATTGTATTGTTTGCTTATTTTGGTGAGTCTATGGGTAGTATCAGGGGTATGAACCATGGAGAAGTTATAATACAGTAGATATAACACCAATATAAAATTGGAATGAGGTTACAACAGTACCTAAAAGTGGTTATTTGCTTCATTTCACTAACGGGTCTGGCAAGCTTTCTGTTGAGTTTTGTGTTGTGATGTTTTCAAGTTTTGGGTGAAGTTTCGATGGACTATGGAATAAGGAGTGGCACGAGCCTAAGCTTGGGGATTCTCATGACCCACAAGTATAGGGGATCACAATTGTTTTTGAGGGTAGAGTATTCAACCCAAATTTATTGATTCAGCACAAGGGGAGCCAAAGAATATTTGTAAGTAACCTAGGGCGACACAGAACTAGCTCCAGTTCATAAATATAATGTAGGCATGTATTCCCAAAATAGTCATATGTGCTTATGGAAAAGAACTTCCATGACATCTTTTGTCCTACCCTGTCGTGGCAGTGGGGTCCATAAGGAAACTAAGGGATATTAAGGCCTCCTATTACTAGAGAAACGGAACAAAGCATTAAAACATAGTGAATACATGAACTCTTCAAACTACGGTCATCACTGGAAAGTTTCCTAATTACTCCCTGGGGTTTACGGATCATAACATGTGGTAGGTGCATATGACTTGCAAGATCGTATCGAGAACATAGATATAATGGTGAAAACATAAATGGTTCAGATATGAAATCATGGCACTCGGGCCCTAATGACAAGAATTAAGCATGGCAAAGTTATAGAAACATCAATCTCAGAACATAGTGGATGCTAGGGATCAAGCCCTAACAAAACTAATTCGATTACATGAAGAATCTCATCCAACTCCTCACCGACCAGCGAGCCTACAAAGGAATTACCCACTCCCGATGGTGAGCGTCATGGAATTGGTGATGAAGGATGGTTGGTGATGACGAAGACCGAATATTCCCCTCTCTAGAGCCCCAAACGGGCTCCAGATCTGGCCTCACGATGAAGAACAAGAGGTGGTGGCTGATACGTCTCCAACATATCTATAATTTTTTATTGTTCCATGCTATTATATTACCTATTTTGGATGTTTATGGGCTTTACTTTACACATTTATATCATTTTTGGGACTAACCTACTAACCGAAGGCCTAGCCCGTATTGCAGTTTTTTTTCCTATTTCAGTATTTCAAAGAAAAGGAATATCAAACGGAGTCCAAATGCAATGAAACCTTTGGGAGCGTGATTTTTGGAACGAACGTGATCCAGAGGACTTGAAGTGCAAGTCAAGAAGCAGCCGAGGCGGCCACGAGGGTGGAGGGCGCACCCCCCTATCTCGTGGGCCCCTCGGGCGACCACCGACCTACTTCTTCCTCCTATATATACCCATGTACCCCGAGAACATTAGAACAAGCCACGAAAACCTAGTTCCACTGCCGTAGCCTTCTGTATCCGCGAGATCCCATCTTGGAGCCTTCGCCGGCACTCCGCCGGAGGGGGAATCGACCATGGAGGGCTTCTACATCAACACCATAGCCCCTCCGATGAGTTGTGAGTAGTCTACCACAGACCTTCGGGTCCATAGATATTATCTAGATGGCTTCTTCTCTCTTTTTGGATCTCAATACCATGTTCTCCTCGATCTTCTTGGAGATTTATTCGATGTAACTATTTTTGCGGTGTGTTTGTCAAGATCCGATGAATTGTGGGTTTATGATCAAGTTGATCTATGAGAAATATTTGAATCTCCTCTGAATTCTTTTATGTATGATTGAGTTATCTTTGCAAGTCTCTTTGAATTATCAGTTTGGTTTGGCCTACTAGATTGATCTTTCTTGCAATGGGAGAAGTGCTTAGCTTTGGGTTCAATCTTGCGGTGTCCTTTCTCAGTGACAGCAGGGGCAGCAAGGCACGTATTGTATTGTTGCCATCGAGAATAAAAAGGTGGGGTTTATATCATATTGCATGAGTTTATCCCTCTACATCATGTCATCTTTCATAATGTATTACTCTATTCTTATGAACTTAATACTCCAGATGCATGCTGGATAGCGGTCGATGTGTGGAGTAATTGTAGTAGATGCAGACAGGAGTCGGTCTACTTGTTGCGGATGTGATGCCTATATACATAATCATGCCTGGATAATCTTATAAATATTCGCTTTTCTATCAATTGCTCGACAGTAATTTGTTCACCCACCGTAATATTTATGCTATCTTGAGAGAAGCCACTAGTGAAACCTATGGCCCCCGGGTCTATCTTTTATCATATAAGCTTTCAATCTTCTTTTATTTCCATCTTTACTTTTCCAATCTATATTATAAAATACCAAAATTATATTTATCTTATCATACTATCTCTATCAGATCTCACTTTCGCAAGTGGCCATGAAGGGATTGACAACCCCTTTATTGCGTTGGTTGCGAGTTCTTTGTTTGTTTGTGTAGGTGCGTGGGACTTTTGAGGAGCCTCCTACTGGATTGATACCTTGGTTCTCAAAACTGGGGGAAATACTGACGCTACTATTGTTGCATCACCCTTTCCTCTTCAAGGAAAACCAACGCAAGCTCAAGACGCAGCAAGAAGGATTTCTGGCGCCGTTGCCGGGTAGGTCTTTGCTCAAGTCAAGACATACCAAGTACCCATCAGAAACTCATCTCCCTCGCATTTACATTATTTGCCATTTGCCTCTCGTTTTCCTCTCCCCCACTTCACCCTTGCCATTTTATTCACCCTCTCTTTCCCAATCTCCTCTCTTTCTCGCTTGTCTTTTGCGCTCCTGTTTTCCCTTATGGCTTTGCCTAAGAACACCGACCTCCTTCTTAGAAGGTTGGAAGAGATTGAATCAAACGTTAGAAGTTTTATGACTTTGCAATTTGAGCATAATAATTTCTTAAGAAAAGAGCTTAAGGAACAAAAAGGTTTTTGGGGGTTTATGAAAAAAGAGCTTGATGGTATGAGTAAAGAATTTTATGGTTTGAACTCTCAAATTACCCGGCTTGAAAATTCTATAGCCCAAATTTCTGATAAGCAAGCTACCTTAGTCAATAAGATGGCTGCCAAACCAGAAAAGTTAGGTGAAAATAATGATGAAGATCTTAAAGTTATTGATGTGTCCCCTATTAGATCTTTGTTTTGCAATATGAATCTTAATAATGATGGGACTGAAGATGAGTCAACTTTAGTTAAAAGGCGTCCGAATAATTCGGAGTTTTTAGATCTTGATGCTAAATTTGGTAAAAGTGGGATTGGAGAGGTCAAGACTTTAAATAGCATTGAACCCACGATCTTGGATTTCAAGGAATTTGATTATGATAATTGTTCTTTAGAAGGTTGTATTTCCTTGTTGCAATCCGTTATGAATTCTCCTCATGCTTATAGTAAAAATAAAGCTTTTACCAAACATATTGTTGATGCCTTGATGCAATCTTTTGATGAAAAACTTAATTTGGAAGTTCCTATACCTAGAAGACTTAATGATGAGTGGGAACCTACTATAAAGATTAAAATTAAAGATCATGAGTGTTATGCTTTATGTGATTTGGGTGCTAGTGTTTCCACGATTCCGAAAACTTTATGTGATATTCTAGGTTTCCATGATCTTGATGATTGCTCTTTAGATTTGCACCTTGCGGATTCCACCATTAAAAAGCCAATGGGAAGGATCAATGATGTTCTCATTGTCGCAAATAGAAATTTGGTGCTCGTAGATTTTATCGTTCTTGATGTAGATTGCAATCTTTCTTGCCCTATTATTCCTGGTAGACCTTTCCTTAGAACGATTGGCGCGATTATTGATATGAAGGAAGGGAATATTAGATTCCAATTTCCATTAAGGAAAGGCATGGATAACTTTCCAAGAAAGAAAATTAAATTACCTTATGAATCTATCATGCGGGCTACTTATGAATTGAGTGCCAATGATGGCACTACTTAGATCTATCCTAGCTTTTATGCCTAGCTAGGGGCGTTAAACGATAGCGCTAGTTGGGAGGCAACCCAATTTTATTTGTGTTTTTTGTTTATGTTTCTGTTTAGTAATAAATTTTGCATCTACCTTCTGTTTAGATGTGTTTTAATGTTTTAATTAGTGTTTGTGCCAAGTAGAACCTATAGGATAACCTATGGTGATAGTTAATTTGATTCTGCTGAAAAACAGAACAATTGCACGCACTAATATAGTTTTGTTAAATCACAGAAACGTGATTTTGCATTGATTCTTTTTGCTGTAGATCAATACACTAATTTCCCAGGACTTCCTATTTTGGTAGGATTTTTAGAGTTCCAGAAGTATTCGTGGGTTACAGATTACTACAGACTGTTCTGTTTTTGACAGATTCTCTTTTTCGTGTGTTGTTTGCTTATTTCGATGCATCTATGGCTAGTATTAAGTAGTATAAACCATAGGGAACTTGGAATACAGTAGGTTTAACAACAATATAAATAAATAATGAGTTCAATACAGTACCTTATGTGGTGGTTTTGATTTCTTTCACTAACGAAGCTTATGAGATTTCCTGTTGAGTTTTGTGTTGTGAAGTTTTCAAGTTTTGGGTAAAGATTTGATGGACTATGGAATAAGGAGTGGAGAGAGCCTAAGCTTGGGGATGCCCATGGCACCCCAAGATATTCAAGAATAGCCAAAAGCCTAAGCTTGGGGATGTCCCCGGGAAGGCATCCCCTCTTTCGTCTTCGTTCATTGGTAACTTTACTTGGAGCTATATTTTTATTCACCACATGATATGTGTTTTGCTTGGAGCGTCTTGTATGATATTAGTATTTACTTTTTAGTTTACCACAATCATCCTTGCTGTACACACCTTTTGGGAGAATCCCACTTGATTGGAATTTATTAGAATACTCTATGAGCTTCACTTATATCTTTTGAGCTAGATAGTTTTTGCTCTAGTGCTTCATTTATATCTTTTAGAGCACGGCGGTGGCTTAATTTTGAAGAAATTGTTGATCTCTCATGCTTCACTTATATTATTTTGAGAGTCTTTTAGAACAGCATGGTATTTTCTATGGTTATAAACTTAGTCCTAGAATGGCAGGCATCCAAGTTGGGTATAATAAAAATTATCATAGAAAGTGAATTGGATACTATGATCAATTTGATACTTGATAATTGTTTTGAGATAAGGAGGTAGTGATATTAAAGTCTTACTAGTTGGGTGATTATGAATTTAAAGAATTCTTGTGTTGAAGTTTCTGATTCCCGTAGCATGCATGTATGGTGAACCGCTTTGTGATGAAGTTGGAGCACAATTTTATTTATTGATTGTCTTCCTTATGAGTGGCGCTCGGGGACGAGCGATGGTCTTTTCCTACAAATCTATCCCCCTAGGAGCATGCGCGTAGTGCTTTGGTTTTTGATGACTTCTAAATTTTTGCAACAAGTGCATGAGTTCTTTTCATTAATGTTGAGTCCACAATGGAGACTATGATTCCCCCACAAGTCGGGATGAGACTTCAGACTAAAGAAATAAAAAAGAGAAAGGCCAAAAAGAAAAAAAGAAAAAAAAGAAAGGCCAAAGAAAAAAAGGGAGAAAAAGAGAGAAGGGACAATGCTACTATCCTTTTTACCACACTTGTGCTTCAAAGTAGCACCATGATCTTCATGATAGAGAGTCTCCTATATTGTCACTTTCATATACTAATGGGAATTTTTCATTATAGAACTTGGCTTGTATATTCCGATGATGGGCTCAAAATGCCCAAGGTCTTCGTGAGCAAGCGAGTTGGATGCACACCCACTTAGTTTCTTTTGTTGAGCTTTCATACATTTATAGCTCTAGTGCATCCGTTGCATAGCAATCCCTACTCACTCACATTGATATCTATTAATGGGCATCTCCATAGCCCGTTGATACGCCTAGTTGATGTGAGACTATCTTCTCTTTTTGTCTTCTCCACAACCACCATTCTATTCCACTTATAGTGCTATGTCCATGGCTCACGCTCATGTATTGCGTGAAAGTTGAAAAAGTTTGAGATTATTAAAGTATGAAACAATTTCTTGGCTTGTCATAGGGGTTGTGCATGATTAAATACTTTGTGTGATGAAGATAGAGCAACAGCCAGACTATATGATTTTGTAGGGATAACTTTCTTTAGCCATGTTATTTTGAGAAGACATGATTGCTTTGACTAGTATGCTTGAAGTATTACTATTTCTTATGTCAATATGAACTTTTATTTTGAATCATTTGGATCTAAACATTCATGCCACAATAAAGAAAAGTACATTGAGAATTATGCTAGGTAGCATTTCACATCAAAAATTCTATTTTTATCATTTACCTACTCGAGGACGAGCAGGAATTAAGCTTGGGGATGCTTGATACGTCTCCAACGTATCTATAATTTTTGATTGTTATATGTTATTATATTACCTATTTTGGATGTTTATGGACTTTACTTTACACATTTATATCATTTTTGGGACTAACCTACTAACCGGAGGCCCAGCCCATATTGCTGTTTTTTTTGCCTATTTCAGTATTTCGAAGAAAAGGAATATCAAACGGAGTCCAAATGCAATGAAACCTTCGGGAGCGTGATTTTTGGAACAAACGTGATTTAGAGGACTTGGAGTGCAAGTCAAGAAGCAGCCGAGGCGGCCACGAGGGTAGAGGGAGTGCCCACCCCAATAGGGTGGGCCCCCCTATCTTGTGGGCCCCTCGGGCAGCCACCGACCTACTTCTTCCTCCTATATGTACCCATGTACCTCGAGAACATCAGAACAAGCCACGAAAACCTAGTTCCACAGCCATAACCTTCTGTATCCGCGAGATCCCATCTTGAAGCCTATGCCGGCGCTCCGCCGAAATGGGAATCGACCACGAAGGGCTCCTACATCAACACCATAGCCCCTCCGATGAGTTGTGAGTAGTTTACCACAGACCTTCGGGTCCATAGTTATTAGCTAGATGGCTTCTTCTCTCTTTTTGGATCTCAATACCATGTTCTCCTTGATCTTATTGGAGATCTATTCGATGTAACTCTTTTTTCGGAGTGTTTGTCGAGATCCGATGAATTGTGGGTTTATGATCAAGTTTATCTATGAGAAATATTTGAATCTCCTCTGAATTCTTTTATGTATGATTGAGTTATCTTTGGAAGTCTCTTCGAATTATCAGTTTGGTTTGGCATACTAGATTGATCTTTCTTACAATGGGAGAAGTGCTTAGCTTTGGGTTCAATCTTGTGGAGACCTTTCCCAGTCACAGCAGAGGCAGCAAGGCACGTATTGTATGGTTGCCATCAAGGATAAAAATATTGGGTTTATATCATATTGCATGACTTTATCCCTCTACATCATGTCATCTTTCTTAATGTGTTACTCTGTTCTTATGAACTTAATACTCTAGATGCATGCTGGATAGCGGTCGATGTGTGGAGTAATAGTAGTAGATGCAGGCAGGAGTCGGTCTACTTGTTGCGGACGTGATGCCTATATACATGATCATGCCTAGATAATCTCATAATTATTCACTTTTCTATCAATTGCTCGACAGTAATTTGTTCATCCACCGTAATACTTATGCTATCTTGAGAGAAGCCACTAGTGAAACCTATGGCCCCCGGGTCTATCTTTTATCATATAAGCTTTCAATCTACTTTTATTTGCGTCTTTACTTTTCCAATCTATATTATAAAATACCAAAAATATATTTATCTTATCATACTATCTCTATCAGATCTCACTTTCGCAAGTGGCCGTGAAGGGATTGACAACCCCTTTATTGCGTTGGTTGCGAGTTCTTTGTTTGTTTCTGTAGGTGCGTGGGAATTTTGAGGAGCCTCCTACTGGATTGATACCTTGGTTCTAAAAAACTGAGGGAAATACTTATGCTACTATTGCTGCATCACCCTTTCCTCTTCAAGGAAAACCAACGCAAGCTCAAGACGTAGCAGTGGCAGCTCCGTATCGTAAAATGCAATGAAACTTCCTCTCCTATTTTTTCTCCAATAGGATTTTATAGAGTAGGGATTAGGGTCAGCAGAGCCTTGAGGGCCCCACCACCCACCAGAGCGTGCTAGAGGGGGATGGCGCCCTGGTGTCTTGTGGGCACCTGCCCCCCCCCCCCCTCCAGTGGGTCTTGGCTCTTTATTATATATTCCAAAATAATCCTCCAAAAAGTTTTGTCCAATCCCGAGAACTTTTATTTTTGCACAAAAACAACATCATGGTAGTTCTACTGAAAACAACACCAGTTCGGGTTAGTTTCATTCAAATCATACAAATTATAGTCCAAAACAAGAGCAAAAGCTTTAGGGAAAGTAGACATATCATATGCCCAAGGCACCCCAAGGTAATATTCAAGGACAACCAAGCATCGAAGCTTGGGGATGCCCCGGATGGCATCCCCTCTTTTATCTATGATCCATAGGTAAATTACTTGAGGCTATATTTTTATTCACCATATGATATATGTTTTGCTTGGAACGTCTTGTATTATATGAGTCTTTGCTTTTTAGTTTGTCACATCATCCTTGTTGTACACAACTTTTGAGAGGGACACACATTAATCATGAATTTATTAGAATACTCTTCGTTCTTCACTTATATCTTTTGAGCTAGCTAGTTGCTGTAGTACTTCACTTATACCTTTTTAGAGCACGATGGTAGTTTTATTTTGAAGAAATTGATGATCTCTCATGCTTCACTTATATTATTTTGAGAGTCTTGTAAATAGTATGGCAACTTCTTACGTTATGAATTTAGTCCTAATATGATGGGTATCCAAGAGGGATATAATAAAAACTTTCATGAAGATCATTGAATATATGAGAAAAGTTTGATTCCTTACATTTATTTTGGGATATAAAGATGGTGATATTAGAGTCATGGTAGAAGTAATTATGGACTGGTAAGAATATTTGAGTTAAGGTTTGTGATTCCCGAAGCATGCATGTATGGTCTCTAGTTGTGCGATGAAGTTGGAGCATGATTTATTTTTGATTGTCTTCCTTATGAGTGGCGGTTGGGGATGAGCGATGGTATTTTCCTACCAATCTATCCCCCTAGGAGCATGCGTATTAGTACTTTGTTCGAGGGCTAATAAACTTTTGTAGTAAGTGTGAGTTCTTTATGACTAATGTTGAATCCGTGGATTATACGCAATCTCACCCTTCCACCATTGCTAGCCTCTCTAGTACCGCACAACTTTCACCGGTGTATTAAACCAACCATATACCTTCCTTAAAACAGCCACCACACGTACCTATTATGGCATTTCCATAGCCATTCCGAGATACATTGCCATGCAACTTCCACCTTTTCATTTTATTATGACACACACCATCATTGTCATATTGTTCTCATATGCATGAGGCATTCATAAAGAATCATATCTTTGTTCTAGTATCGAGTTGCAATTCTTGAGTTGTAAGTAAATAAAAGTGTGATGATCATCATTATTAGAGCATTGTCCCATGTGAGGAAAGGATGATGGAGGCTATGATTCACTCACAAGTTGGGATGAGACTCCGGACTTCAGAAAATAAAAATAGTCCAAAGAGTACAAAAGGAAAAAAAGGAAAAAAATGAGAGAAAAAGAGAGAAGGGACAATGTTACTATCCTTTTCCAACTTGTTCTTCAAAGTAGAACCGTGTTCTTCATGCACTAGTAGAAAACAGGGCTTTGGTTCGGGCCTGGCCAGCCCATTAGTCCCGGTTCTTCACGAACCGGGACCCATGGGGGGCATTAGTCCCGGTTCATGAGCCCAGGGGCCGGCCGGGGCCTCGTGGGCATTGGTCCCAGTTCGTTTGGATCCATTTGTCCTGGTTCTAGGAACGAACCGGGACCAATGGTCCTCGCTCCTGGCCCACAACCATTGGTCCCGGTTCGTGGCTTGAACCAGGACAGATTACCGGGCTTTAGTCTCGGTTTCTACCATGAACCGGGACAAATGAGTTGACTATATATAACCCATCGCCACAGCAGAGCACTCCATAGTGCTCTGTTTATTCTGGCCGGCGAGGGGAGGGCATTTGGGTGCTCTAGCTCACCTCCTATGCACATGAGGTGTTCGATGAAATGTCCGAGCCACACTAGTTAATCTTTCTCCTCTCAAAACTCGACCTTCGAGCTCCATTTTCCCCGAGATTTGTCTAGGTTTAGCGGTCCGTCACGTCCCGTCCCCGTCTTCACCGTCGTCGATCGCCCGCGCTGATCTCGTTGCCGGCACCATCGTGGTGAGCCTCTTGTTCTTATCTTCTTTTTGAAAGAAAAAAAATCTTACTTCAGATAGATACTTGTCTAATTTTCTTACTTTTATTATTCCTTGTTATTATATATGCGATGGTTTTGGTATCCACCCCCGTCGGCTCTCATCCTGTCTATGATTCAGATGTGGTATATATTATCTTTTGAAAACTATTTGGTTCATTTATTGTTTATGACAATTATGCCGACCAACATGACATAGATTTTATTTATCTAGGAGGTTGTTGAACCAGAAATTCCAACCGACCCTATTGTCGAGAGGTTAAATTTAGTTGAAGAACAAAAACAATTACTTGAAGGAAAAAATAAGAAAAATTAAGGAGGAGAAGATGATATTGGAGTTGCATGTTGCGGATGTCGTCGATGATCACAAGATCAAGATGGATGCAATGCGGTTGAAGATTAAAAAGATTAGAAAATATGCCGTTCATACCGAGGCTTGGTATCATTATGCAGTTGGATCAGTTGTTACCTTGGTTGCGATTATGATCGCATTTGTTGTTGCATTGAAATGTTTTACATAATTTCAATGTATGGTTTAAGTAAATGCTCTGGAGAGCTATATGTTATTCAATGAGAACTATGTATGTACTTTGGTTTTAATGTGATGATGAACTTCTATTAATTTGGTCACTTATCTATTCATGAGAGGGTTGAAAATTGATGATTTGGCTTTGAATGGTGCATTTTGAACACAGAAAAACTATGGAGTTCAAATAAGTTCAAAAAAATGACATCTCTTTGTAACAGACGAGTTTCCGTATGAAACCATTATACTTCGAAAGAGATTGTCTGTTTTGTACACGAAGTGCATCCAGTTTTTGCCGTAACAATCTCTACTTTCTTGCACATGCTATGTGGGTGAAATGATGATACCATGCAAACTTTCAACCTTTTCAGAGTTCATTTCAAATGCTTTTCAATTTCATGGTCTTATAGCTCAAAATAATCAGTAAATGCATGAAAAATAACAAATGAAGTCAGAAAGGGTTGAAAATTGGTGATGTGGCTTTGAATGGTGCATTTTGAACATAGAAAAACTATGGAGTCCAAATATGTTCAGAAAAATGAAATCTCTTTGTAACAGACGAGTTTCCGTATGAAACCCTGATACTTCGAAAAAGATTGTCCGTTTTGTACATGAAGTGCATCCAGTTTTTGCCGTAACCCTCTCTACTTTCTCGCACATGCTATGTGGGTGAAATGATGATACCATGCCAACGTTCAACATTTTCAGAGTTCATTTCAAATGCTTTTCAATTTCATGGTCTTATAGCTCAAAATAATCAAAAAAGCATGAAAAATAATAAATGAAGTCAGAAAGGGTTGAAAATTGGTGATGTGGCTTTGAATGGTGAATTTTGAACATAGAAAAACTATGGAGTTCAAATAAGTTCAAAAAATGAAATCCCTTTGTAATAGATGAGTTTCCGTTTGAAACCCTGATACTTCGAAAGAGATTGTCTGTTTTGTACACGAAGTGCATCCAGTTTTTGCCGTAACCCTCTCTACTTCCTTGCACATACTATGTGGGTGAAATGATGATACCATGCCAACGTTCAACCTTTTCAGAGTTCATTTCAAATGCTTTTCAATTTCATGGTCTTATAGCTCAAAATAATCAGAAAATGCATGAAAAATAACAAATGATGTCAGAAAGGGTTGAAAATTGATGATGTGGCTTTGAATGGTTCATTTTGAATACAGAAAAACTATGGAATTCAAATAAGTTCAAAAAAATGAAATCCCTTTGTAACAGACGAGTTTCCGTATGAAACCCTGATACTTCGAAACAGATTGTCCGTTTTGTACACGAAGTGCATCCAGTTTTTGCCATAACCCTCTATACTTTCTTGCACATGCTATGTGGGTGAAATGATGATACCATGCCAACTTTCAACCTTTTCAGAGTTTATTTCGAATGCTTTTTAATTTCATGGTCTTATAGCACAAAATAATCAGTAAATGCATGAAAAATAACAAATGAAGTCAGAAAGAGTTGAAAATTGGTGATGTGGCTTTGAATAGTGCATTTTGAACACAGAAAAACTATGGAGTTCAAATAAGTTCAAAAAATGAAATCCCTTTGTAATAGACGAGTTTCCATATGAAACCCTGATACTTCGAAAGAGATTGTCCATTTTGTACACGAAGTGCATCCAGTTTTTGCCGTAACCCTCTCTACTTTCTTGCACATGCTATGTTGGTGAAATGATGATACTATGCCAAGTTTCGACCTTTTCAGAGTTCATTTCAAATGCTTTTCAATTTCATGGTCTTATAGCTCGAAATAATCAGTAAATGCATGAAAAATAACAAATAAAGTCAGAAAGGGTTCAAAAATTGGTGATGTGGCTTTGAATGGTGCATTTTGAACACAGAAAAACTATGGAGTTCAAATAAGTTAAAAAAATGAAATCCCTTTGTAACAGACGAGTTTCCGTATGAAACCCTGATACTTCGAAAAAGATTGTCCGTTTTGTACATGAAGTGCATCCAGTTTTTGCCGTAACCCTCTCTACTTTCTCGCACATGCTATGTGGGTGAAATGATGATACCATGCCAACGTTCAACATTTTCAGAGTTCATTTCAAATGCTTTTCAATTTCATGGTCTTATAGCTCAAAATAATCAAAAAAGCATGAAAAATAATAAATGAAGTCAGAAAGGGTTGAAAATTGGTGATGTGGCTTTGAATGGTGAATTTTGAACATAGAAAAACTATGGAGTTCAAATAAGTCAAAAAATGAAATCCCTTTGTAATAGATGAGTTTCCGTTTGAAACCCTGATACTTCGAAAGAGATTGTCTGTTTTGTACACGAAGTGCATCCAGTTTTTGCCGTAACCCTCTCTACTTCCTTGCACATACTATCTGGGTGAAATGATGATACCATGCCAACGTTCAACCTTTTTAGAGTTCATTTCAAATGCTTTTCAATTTCATGGTCTTATAGCTCAAAATAATCAGAAAATGCATGAAAAATAACAAATGATGTCAGAAAGGGTTGAAAATTGATGATGTGGCTTTGAATGGTTCATTTTGAATACAGAAAAACTATGGAATTCAAATAAGTTCAAAAAAATGAAATCCCTTTGTAATAGACGAGTTTCCGTATGAAACCCTGATACTTCGAAACAGATTGTCCGTTTTGTACACGAAGTGCATCCAGTTTTTGCCATAACCCTCTATACTTTCTTGCACATGCTATGTGGGTGAAATGATGATACCATGCCAACTTTCAACCTTTTCAGAGTTTATTTCGAATGCTTTTTAATTTCATGGTCTTATAGCACAAAATAATCAGTAAATGCATGAAAAATAACAAATGAAGTCAGAAAGAGTTGAAAATTGGTGATGTGGCTTTGAATAGTGCATTTTGAACACAGAAAAACTATGGAGTTCAAATAAGTTCAAAAAATGAAATCCCTTTGTAATAGACGAGTTTCCGTATGAAACCCTGATACTTCGAAAGAGATTGTCCATTTTGTACACGAAGTGCATCCAGTTTTTGCCGTAACCCTCTCTACTTTCTTGCACATGCTATGTTGGTGAAATGATGATACTATGCCAAGTTTCGACCTTTTCAGAGTTCATTTCAAATGCTTTTCAATTTCATGGTCTTATAGCTCGAAATAATCAGTAAATGCATGAAAAATAACAAATAAAGTCAGAAAGGGTTCAAAAATTGGTGATGTGGCTTTGAATGGTGCATTTTGAACACAGAAAAACTATGGAGTTCAAATAAGTTAAAAAAATAAAATCCCTTTGTAACAGACGAGTTTCCGTATGAAACCCTGATACTTCGAAACAGATTGTCCATTTTGTACACGAATTATCATAAAATAAAATAAATAAGTTATTTGAAACAAAATAATATAAAATTTAATAAAATATATAAGTAGAAACAAAATAAAATAAACTTTCATAACATTAATAAAATTTATGAAACTAAAATTATCAAAGTATTTTGTATTGAAAACATTATAAACAACCTCTAGTATTATTGAAACTAAAATTATATCAAATTGATGCAACTAAAAATATCAAAGTATTTTCTGTTCAAAAACAATAAAAGAAAAAAGAATTTTCGCACATAACCTTTTTTGTTAGAAACTTTAATAGCAAAAAGAATTATCATAAAATAAAAAAATAAGTAATATGAAAAAAATAAAATAAAAAATAAGTATTTTGTTCTAAGTAGAAACAAAACAAAATAAATAAAGAAAAAAAGAAAACAAAAAAATGGGAAAAAATAAAAAAATTGCCACCTACACGGCCACCACAGCCTGAATATGACTGGAAACTCATCCATGGGCCAGGATTCAGGCCCGTAGAAGGCCCAGTAGGCCCACAGGCATAGCGGTGTTAGATTTGGCCCATAGGCCTGCAATTCAGAGGAGTTAACGCTTATAAACAGGTGCGGCCACTCCTCAGCTAGCGAGGTGGGACTAAACATCCCACCACACCGCGCCAGCGCAAGGCCATTAGTCCCGGTTGGTAGCACCAACCGGGACTAAATGGGTGCATTGGTACCGGTTGGTGGCACCAACCAGTACCAATGCCACCCTTTAGTTCCGGTTGGTGCCACCAACCGGGACCAAAGGCCTCTACTTTCCCCCCCCCTTTGGGCTGCTGAAAAGAGACCTTTGGTCCCGGTTGGTGACACCAACCGGGACTAAAGGGTGGCATTGATACCGGTTGGTGCCACCAACCGATACCAATGCCTTTGATATATGAGCCAGCACATGTGAAAATTTCGTCAGTTCTTCGATCCCTCCGACGACGCCGCTAGGCTGCCCGAGCTCGTCGTGCCTCTGTCGCGCCCCCCGACCACGCCGCTGTTGCCCCGCCCCGACCATGCCGCCGTCGCCCCTTCCCCCGACCACGCCACGCGCCCTCGTCGTGCCTCTACCGTGCCCCCGACCTGCCCTGTTGATGCCATCGCCGCCCTCTGCCCCGTCGACGCCATCGTCCCTGCCCCGACCACGCCGCCGTCGCCCTGCCCCCCGACCATGCCGCGCGCCCTCGTCGTGCCTCTGTCGTGCCCCCGACCTGCCCCATCGCCGCCATCACCGCCCTCTGCCCCATCGACGCCATCGTCCCTGCCCCGACCACGCCGCCGTCGCCCCTGCCCCCCGACCCGCCGCGCGCCCTCGTCGTGCCTCTGCCGCGCCCCCGATCCGCCCCATCGACGTTGTCGCCGCCCTCTGCCCCGTTGACGCCATCGCCCCTGCCCCGACGATGCCATCGTCGCCCCTGCCCCGACCACGCCGCCGTCGCCGCCCTCTACACCGACGCTAGCGTCGTGCCTCTACCCCTGCCCCGACCACGCCGCACCTCTCCTTGGTCAGGCCGGCACCGCCCCCGTCCTCTCCTCTGTTCGTTCACATATAAATGATGTTTTTTCCAGATTATATGTATATGTGTGAGTATATGTATGTGTGTATATCTGACTATATGTCCTTTTTTTAGATTTTTTGTTCATATATATGATGATTTGTTTTTTGCATTTTTATAAAAATGTATATATGTATGTATGTTCTCTGTGCATATAAAAGTTAGATTTTTAGTACATTTGGGTACATTTTAGGTTAGTTTTATCTATATATGTTCTCTGATTTAGTACATTTTAGGTTAGTTTCATTTTTAGAAAAGTTTTATATATTTAGGAAAAGAAGGAAGAGAAGGAAGAAGGAAGAAGAAGAAGAAAAAGTTTTATAGATGCAAAAGTTACATTTTTAGAGAAGTATTATATATCTAGCTAGGAAGATAACGAAGAACAAGAAAAAGAAGAAGAGGAAAAAGGAAAAGAAGAAGAGGAAGAAAGGAGAAGAAGAGGAGAGGAAGAAGAGGAGAAATAAATAAGAAGAGGAAAAAAGAAGAAAAAGAAGAGGAGAAGAAAGGAATAGAGGAGAAGAAGAAATAATAGAAAATATTTACTTAGATCTTCTCCTCTATTCCATTCTTCTTCTCCTCTTTTTATTTCTTCTTTGTCTTCTTATTTTTTTATCGGGTATGTCGTTGTCAAAATAACCCCCTCCTCGATAACTTCGACATGAGGGGCGGTCGATATATATACCCCCTCTCGACTGTGATAACTTGGGAGCACCCCCCCCCCCCCCGGCCCTCTCGCTCGACCAGAACTCTCGAGGACACCCAAACCCTAGAAAAAAATGATGTCGGTCTCCTACCCCGTTCCGCCGCGCCCCTACCTGACAAACTCTCTCGAGGCCACCCAAATTTACCAAGTTAAAAGAGCGTTGTCGTCGAGGCTACCCCAAACCCTTGAAGCGTTGTCGAGGTCACCCCAAACCCTTGAAGCGTTGTCGAGGCCACCCCAAACCCTAGAGAAGCAGCGTCGAGGCCACTAATTAATATGATTCCTTATTGTGATTAGCTAGCTAGTTCTACATTTGCCACTAATATATCCATCTGTCATGTTTGAATAATAATTGCCATGTTGTAAATATTTGCAGAAACAATGGAGAACCCCCGAGACGAAGCAACATAAGCGATGTTGGGGGACATAATTGCAAAAGGAAGTGATGCCGTCTTGTCATTTCTCAACGACACCGATGGTCTGGAAGGACAGGGTGAAGAAGAAGACTACGATTATGATGGCTCCGGTGACCCAATGCCGGTACAAGAAGGAGACCGTGATGACGGCTCCGGTGACCGAACCGAGTCCGGCCAGGTATATATATTAGTTAAGCCTGTGTTGACTAGCTAATTGATGCATTCATTGTTTTCATATGTACACATATTAATTAACTCTCGTCTTTCTTATTTTCTCTAGCCCTCCGGATCGAGCACAACTTTGGTAAAGAAATGAGGCCCGAAGAAAAAGTTACGCTCGGATGAAAGGTTTGAGATCACAGCAATCGCGCGCGATGGCAATCCGATTGAACCCATCTGGACAAGGCATGCATTTCGTGCTCAGTGCGGGGTTCTTGTTAGAGACATGATCCCGATCAGTATCCACCAATGGTTAAAGCCTAAGAATGAAGACCCTGAGGTGTCTTATGTCTCCGATATGCAGAAAGAAGATCTTAGGACAATGCTTAAGGCAAATTTCACCCTACCACCGGAGGAGGATCCGGAGAAGCCAGTTAAAGAGCAATTGATCAAGTCTCATGCTCTTAAGAAGATGGCAGAACTATTCAGGAGGTGGAAGAATGAGCTAAAAACAGAGTTTGTCGATGAAGAAAAGACACCAGAATTCACCGGAAAGTATGAGAAGATCAGAGATCACTAGCTCGCATTTGTGGCCCACAAGACATCGGAAAAGAGTAAGAAGATGTCAGCGACAAACAAGAAAAATGCTATGAAGAAGAAACATCACCATCGCACGGGGTTAGGTGGCTACCTCAAAGCCCGACCTTTGTGGCACAAGGCTGAGAATGACCTGATTGCTAAAGGGGTCGAACCAGAGACATTGAACTGGCTAGACCGTTGCCGAACTTGGTTCTTCGGGGTTGGCGGAACCTTGGACCCTGTATCAGGGAAGTGCGTTTGGACAGAAGAGCAACTGCGAATACCCGTCATGAGGCTTCATGAGTATATTGAGAAAGCGCGGCAAGGGACGTTCATTCCAGACAGAGAGAAGGACGAGCTCACAATGGCCATCGAGAATCCTAAGCACCCTGGACGGACACGAGGCACGCCAGGCTCCGTTCCGTGGAAGGCTGGGTTTCCGGACGCAGGGGGTTACAAATGCCAGGAGAGGAGGAAAGTGGAGCATAGCCAACTGCAGGCGCTGCACGAAAGGGTACAAGGGCTAGAGGAACGAGAAGCAGATCGTAGCAAACGACCTGCCGAAGCTTCCCCTGAAGCTACCCCGCCATCTGAGCGGAGAAGCAGTGTGGCTTCCACCGAGCAGACTCAGCAGTTGGAGCCTGTCTTCACGGCTCCTGCTAGCTACCCCGTGGATGCTATCACGGAGTCTCAACATTGCCACCTTATGACGCGATGGATGACATTGAAAGTCAAGGCGGCTGTTGGCTCTGTTTTACCTACTGAACCTGGCACAACCTACCATGGCCAGTCCATTCCAGAAGGATATGCTAGGGTGATGGTGGATCAAATAACGGACGGATTTGAGGACCTTGAGCTTGACCACCCTACGGGTGAAGGGGAGATTCAGTTGGGTTCTTCTCTGAAGACTACATGCCTATGTCGGAAGGAGCTCATCAACCTTCTGAACTGGACGCCTTTGCCTCCTCCTCCTCCTCCGACGAGTCAGGGCAGTCCGCCTCCTCCTCCGGCGAGTGATTAGGGCACCGGCCTCCTTCTCCAGTGCATGGTGGCACTCCGCCTCCTTCCCCACCTGCACCGGCGCGCCCGAGCAGCCAGCTTCCTCCTTCTCCGGCTCGTCAACAAGGGAGGATCAAGAGACCCGCTGCCGCTCCGGCTACTCCGGCGCGTCGTAGTAATTCTCCTCCGCCTCGTAAGAAAGGAAAGACAACCGCAATTGCTCTGTCTGCTTCGGCGTCTAGCAGTACAGCCAGAGCCGGGAGGCAATATAGATTCGGTCCTCCTCTCAAGACTCCAGAGAAGTTACCATACGAGAGGAGCATGGGGAAAAACACGAAGATCGTGCAAGCTGAAGTGAAGAACTTCTTTGAAGGGGCGAAAGCAAAGAAACATCCACCTCCGGAGGAGAAGATAGATCCGGTAAAAGCAAAGCGTACTCTGGCTGCCCTGAAGAAACAACCAAAGTCTCCGGCAAAAGGCAACTATGAGCGCATTATTACAAAGTCATTTATCGAAGTGGAGCGGTCGGGAAGTACTGTTAGTGGTCAAAGGTTAGCAGAACAACGAGCTGGGAAAAAAGTTGCCCAGCTCAGCGAACAAGCGAACCAATCGTTCCCCCCACTCCAGGTGTCTAGCGATATTGCCGCTAATGATCCGGGTGGGATGGTGCCCGGTTATAACAATCTTGAAGATTACCTGCCCGACGATGTACATTATGATTTCTTGGAGGTGGACGAACACAAATACGTGTACGGGAAGCCTCTCGTCAAAGATGAAAGATCTCTAACAACGATGATGCGAAGATTCCATTATTGGTACATGAAAACCTGCAGAGAGTCTGATGGGAGGAATATTTTGACGCTGAGAGTTAGAGAGGAGCATGACCTCGTTTGAATTGAATTGTTGAATCTTCCATTTGAGGAGTTCTTCACATTTTTCAATCAAAAGGCCCCCGATAAATTAATGATCACTTGCTACTGCATGTAAGTAGTACTACTTTTGTCATTAAGTCTCTATATATAGGTCGGGTCTTTCATTGCATGTATTTTTAATTATCCTCACTATATTATGCAGATTGAAGATCGCCGAATTGAAGAAAAGACAAATCGGTGATATTTGGTTCATTAACACAAATCTCATGGATGCATATATGGTTGAATTTCAGGCCAAAGATACCGAGGCCAAGATGCTACAATTGTTTGTATTAAATCAAAACAAAGCTATAATACTCTTCCCTTACGAATTCCAGTGAGTGTTACTGTCTTGTGCATATTCGGTTTCCCTTATTAGTCGATGTTATAGTAATGTAATTGATGAGTTATGCATGCGTGCGCAGCTTCCACTATATTCTCCTAGAGATTAAGCTTGAGCAGGGACTAGTAACCATCTTAGACTTGAGACGAAAAGATCCCAAGGATTATGCGGACATGACTGAAATTCTAGAGACGTAAGTTAAATCGATCATTATCGAACCATATCGGCAACTTTGTTCATTTCCTGATATCAAGTAATTGTTTTCTTTGTCTGGCAGGGTTTGGAAAAAAAATCACCTCAAAAACTCTGGGACTGCCGAAGAAGCTGCAATTTAGACACCCGAAAGTAAGTACTATAGTAGCATGGTCCACGCATCTCCTAGTGATTCAAGCGCTGGTTTCATCAATACCATTTAGCGTGCTTGCTAATTATCAGTTTGATTGACCTCTATTTCTTGTAAAGTGGTTGTGCCAGGAACAAGGGAATGATTACCGTGGATACTACATTTGTGAGTCCATCCTCCACACGACCTGTGAGCGGGGCTACTCTGGCAAACAATATGAAGTGTGTAAATAATAATATTCACAATTTTATTTTATTACCATCATTTGTGTTCTGTTTCATTTATTCATATATATGTATTGTCCCCCTTCTTCAAATTAGATATTTCGGATGCGGGATGAACTCCTACCACCTGATCGTATGCGAGGAATTCAAGAGGAATTGGCGGCATTCTTTCTTGACCACGTGATCGCTAAAGACGGAGAATACCATGTGGACCCTGATCAGATCGTTTTTAATTAGGAGATTATATTGTAAGAGATACTTATATTGTATATATGTAGCTAGTAGCGTCGGATAGATATGCGAGAACTTGTTGTTCAACCAATCTCTCAGAGAAGGAGAGGTGGTCGATATCACTTCTTCTGTATGCATATGTTCATGACGATCTTTTGTTTCCTTCATTTGCTTACTAGCTAGTGTGTCTAGTCCTCTCTATACGTATAGTACGTAGCGTCGACCAAGCACGGAGATAAGAGAGGACATTTCTATCTATTAATTAGCTAGCTAACACAATATATGAAACACCTAAATTAACACCCCCCCTGTCGGTGTCAAAACCGGCGGATCTCGGGTAGGGGGTCCCGAACTATGTGTCTAGGCGGATGGTAACAGGAGACAAGGGACACGATGTTTTACCCAGGTTCGGGCCCTCTTGATGGAGGTAAAACCCTACGTCCTGCTTGATTAATATTGATGATGTGTGTTACAAGAGTGGATCTACCATGAGATCAAGGAGGCTAAACCCTAGAAGCTAGCCTATGGTATGATTATTGTTCGTCCTATGGACTAAAGCCATCTGGTTTATATAGACACCGGAGAGGGATAGGGTTACACAAAGTCGGTTACAATGGTAGGAGATCTACATATCCGTATCGCCAAGCTTGCCTTCCACGCCAAGGAAAGTCCCATCCGAACACGGGACGAAGTCTTCAATCTTGTATCTTCATAATCTTGGAGTCCGGCCGACCATGATAGTTCGGCTATCCGGACACCCCCTAGTCCGGGACTCCCTCACCCCCCCCTTCAAAAAAACAAAAAACCCAGCACCTGAAATGCTGACGCGTGGATGCCTATTGGTCCCGGTTGGTGCCACCAATCGGGACCAAAGGGCCTCCTGCCTGGGCTTGTCGCACCGGCCACGTGGAGGCCCATATGTCCCGGTTTGTGTAAGAACCGGGACTAAAGGTCTAGGGCATTAGTACTGACACTTTAGTCCCGGTTCAAAAACTGGGAGAAATGGCCCTTACGAACCGAGACAATAGGCCCTTTTCTACTAGTGATGATAGAGAGTCTCCTATTTTATCACTTTCATATACTAGTGGGAATTTTCATTATAGAACTTGGCTTGTATATTCCAATGATGGGCTTCCTCAAATTACCCTAGGTCTTCATGAGCAAGCGAGTTGGATCCATACCAACTTAGTTTTCTTTTGAGCTTTTGTACACTTATAGCTCTAGTGCATCCTTTGCATGGCAGTCCCTACTCACTCACATGCATATAGATTGATGAGCATCTCCATAGACGATTAATTTTCCTAGTTGATGTGAGACTTTCTCCTTTCTTGTCTTCTCCTCACAACCTCCACCATCATATTCTATTCCACCAATAGTGCTATATCCATGGCTCATGCTCATGTATCGCATGAAAGTTGAAAAACCTTATGAACGTCAAAAGTATGAAACAATTGTTTGGCTTGTCATTGGGGGTGTGCATGATAAATACTTTGTGTGATGAAGATAGAGCATGACAAGATTATATGATTTTGTAGGGGAAACTTTCTTTAGCCATGATATTTGAGAAGAAACGATTGCTTTGTTAGTATGCTTGAAGTATTTTTGATTTCATGTCAATATTAAACTTTTGTTTTGAATAATATGTATATGGATATTCATGCCAAATTAAGAAAGATTACATTGATAAACATGTTAGGTAGCATTCCACATAAAAATTCTATTTTTATCATTTACCTACTCGAGGACGAGCAGGAATTAAGCTTGGGGATGCTTGATACGTCCCCAACGTATCTATAAGTTTTTATTGTTCCATGCCATTATATTATCCATCTTGGATGTTTTATATGCACTATTATGATATTTTATATCATTTTTTGGGACTAACCTATTAACCTAGTGCCTAGTGCCAGTTGTTGTTTTTCCCTTGTTTTTGTCTTTTATAGAAAATCAATACCAAACATAGTCCAAACTTTTTGAAGATTTTTCTTGGACAAGAAGACACCCACAAACTTCGGGAGAAGGCCAGAAGAGCCACGAGTGGGCCACAACCTCACCAGGCGCGCCCTGAGGGGGGCACCCTCCGAGCTTGTGGGCCCCCCATGGCACCTCTAACCAATCTCAGCTCCATAAATACCCAAATATTCCCCGTATATCAGAGGGCACACCAAAATATTTTTCTGCTGCTGCAAGTTTTTGTCCTCGTGAGATCCCATCTTGGGGTCTTTTCCGGTACTCTGTCGGAGGGGGATTCGATCACGGAGGGCCTGTACATGATCCTTGCTGCCCTTCCGATAATGTGTGAGTAGTTTACCATAGACCTACGGGTCCATAGCTAGTAGCTAAATGGATTCTTCTCTCTCTTTGATCTTCAATATAATGTTCTTCTCGATGTTCTTGGAGATCTATTCGATGTAATCTTATCTTGCAACTGGAGAGGTGCTTTGTGATGGGTTCAATCTTGCGGTGTCCTCACCCAGTGAGAGAAGGGGTAGCTAGGCACGTATTTGTATTGTTGCCATTAAGGATAAAATGATGGGTTTTTTACCATATTGATTGGATCTATCCCTCTACATCATGTCATCTTGCTTAAGGCATTACTCCGTTCTTGTTAACTTAATGGTAGATGCATGCTGGATAGCGGTTGATGTGTGGAGTAATAGTAGTAGATGTAGAATCGTTTCGGTCTACTTGTCACGGACGTGATGCCTATATTCATAGTCATTGCCTTAGATATCGTCATGATTATTTGCTTTTCTATCAATTGCTCAACATTAATTTGTTCACACCTATGCATTCTTTCAAGAGAGAAGCCTATAATGAAAACTATGGCTCCCGGGTATACTTTTACCATATTATTTTCATATCTACAAGACCAAAACCCCCAAAATACCTTGCTGCAATTTATTTACCTTTACTTCATTTTGCCCTTTATTTATCTTTTATAACTATCACTATCAGATCTCATCCTTGCAAGTAATCGTGAAGGAATTGACAACCTTTTGTCGTGTTGGGTGCAAGTATTTGTTTGTTTGTGCAGGTGCTATCATTGGAGACTTGTGCGTTCCTCGTACTGGATTGATATCTTGGTTCTTAACTAAGGGAAATACTTATCTCTACTTTGCCACATCACTTTTTTTCCTCTTCAAGGGAAAAACCAACGCTTTTGCTCATGATGTTGTTCAAGGTAGAGGATGTGCATGTGTGTTGTGGGCTTTGCGGGGCTTGGCCCATGTGCGGCTGTGCGCAATGAGCGACGACGGAGGGAACGAAACGACAACCAACGGACCATCACGGCCGCAAACTGCTCTGTTAGGAGTAGAGATACATGTTGTATAATAGAAGACTTAAACGAAGGGGCTTGTTCGCGAATTTGAGACAAAATAGGCACCACCAACATACGAGAGTAGTGACGCGTTGCACTTCATGTCTATAGATTTCTTACGTATTGTCATCCTTAGCATTTTTTTGTTAGTAGTTTTTCCCTCCCAGGCTAATTATTATCCGATTATATGCAGATCTAAATTCCCCTTTTTATATGTAAAAATATAGATAAATTTATATCAAAATTATCTTCCAAGGAAACATGTTAATTAGGTTGATAGAATTATATTTTGTCTTTACTTCATAGCCATATTATTTTCATATTATTAGCGGAGTCTTACTAATATTTTTGTTGCAGTGTCTACTCCTTTTACCATTACATCTATCTTTTCGCCAATACTATTTTTGAAAAAAATCTGCAATATGTTCTTGATTATTTAACAGAACTCTAAAATATATATTTGATCGCCAAATATGAATAACATTTTTTGTGTTCTTACTCTCTGAGAAAACTATCTTGGGTTCGTTCTAGTTATACAGTTCTTTTTCTCTTGATGGTTGAAAGGAAAATACAACTTTGAAAGCACTTTGCATGGTACATACAAATGGATCAAGAAAATTTCCTGTGAAGTGGGAAAAAGATTTGCTTATTCACACTCTATAAAAATAAATCTGATTAATTCTCATAATCTGTAAAAATAGATCTGCTCAGTTAGTTGGTTAATTTGTTGCATAAGCAAGTATTATTGTATGTCATGCGATACATATTAATTGCTTCATGTTGATTTCAATCTTAGCTGATTTGGCTGCTATACATACATACCTTGTACGCTCAATTTTTTATCTCTACCATCATAGTTAGGCTCATCATATAATCTTCTATATCTAAATAGCTAGCCCCCACTAATTATTTCTCTCAACATGCAAACGTACCACATTATCGGACAACATGCATAAAAAAAGGCTCACCCCACTACCACATGTCTCTCAATATGCAAGGATGCCACTTCATCATGAAACATGCATGAAAATAATTACACATCTCAACATGCAAACATACATGAGAATTTTCACTATATTATTTTATTTATATTTAATAAAGATTTTACAACTATATAGTGATCAAATATAATAAATTATATTTATTTTCAGTTTTAGCCTTTTATATATTTACTTCAAATATGCATGTTCCATACAATGAATCACATTGAAATATGTTACAAAATATTCCCACAACAACGTACGGAATATCATCTAATAATAAATATAAGGGTTTGCTTAGCCTATGCGGACAAATGTAATGGGTTGTCTTTTCTTTGTTCTCTCTGTTCATTGTTCATCGCCTCTTTAGCTCCTTAATCTCCGCCGATTTATTATCTGCAACATGCTAGGGTGTGTGTGTGTGTGTGTGTGTGTGTGTGTGTGAGAGAGAGAGAGAGAGAGAGAGAGATTCTTGCATTACTCATTCTCGTCGGAACTGTAATAGGGCTAGTCACTTCATGGTTAATTTTAGTAGGTTGCAATGCCGAACTGTTGTTTGGCTAGGCTCTGGTCTGGAAGAGGTCCTGGATTTTGTTGAAGAGATGTAAACTGAACTTCGAGTAATGCAAGAATTATTTTCGCCAAAAAACATGATAGTGTAGGCATATGTAGGCATACTTTATACTAATAGACAATTTCCTTTTGGTAAAAAGAAATTCCATGGTTGCCTTTTGGTAATCTATTTGGCTCAATCTCTATGATATTTAGGTACAAATGTATTTGTATCTGGGTAGAGAAAGTCTCTTCCCAACATGATCCACTAATGTAGGAGTCGGTATTTATTTTTTTTAATGCGGAAAAAGAGTCCGGATAGATTAATTTGATGAAGTCATAGATGACATCATTACATGTATTCCACCGGGACTCTTTTTTCTTGCCATGGCGCTTGGACTCTTCATAGTTAAGAAAGTGCCATACTTTTTTTGAGAGAGAATACTTGAGTGCAGGATCTCCGATGCCAACCTGAGTTTAATTCCTGATTGTTCACATAGATTTTTTTTACGGTAAAGCTATATGAGTTAATTAGACGATAGACTGTTCTATTGTGACATGACACGTCAAATCATACGTGATAATAGTATTTGTATGTAACGCAACTTCTTTTAAATCTCAGTCGTTTATTTCTAATAATATTTGTATGTGGATTGTTTGCCTCTAGAATGGAGTAATATAATACGGGGTAGATTGGTTGTGGTATGTTTCAAACCAACAAATTCATATTTCTTCCGGCCATGGAATGAGCATCGATGTCCCGGTCCTCTGTACATCTCATGTGAATTTCTGACCCAACAGCCGAATCTAACTCGGGTAACAGGAAAATAGTCCGTTTCGTGCATGGTAAGACTGACGGGACAATGTTGCACTGAAGTTCCTATAAAGTCGCCTACTGAAAATCATTGTCCCCGTAACGTTATTGTTGCCGGGGTGACACTCGCGCGATTTGGCCTTGCAGAACGTCGCCTTCGTGCACGTGATCCTCCCGTGCTCTGCACGGACAGAGGCATCCGTATGGCTAGTGAAATTTGCATTATGTAACAGAATGTTGTCTTATGTGACAAACATATAATATATTGTTTCAAATGGATTACGATAGGGAATCAACCTGTGATTGGATGGTTTGAGGGATGGTATCCTCAGCCCACCAGGGTTCAAATTCTAGTGCTCGAATTTATTTTTGAATTTCTCGGCGATGCGCATTCAGTGGGAGGAGACGTTTTCGTCGACGACGAGGTGCGTACAGTGACTTCGTAAATTTCAAGATGATATGCCGACTCAGTCTTTCGGAGGTGCTCATAGAGGTAGAGTGTGCGTGTGTGCGTTCATAGGAGTGAGTGTATGCACGTGTATATGAGCGTTTGCATCTGTACTGTATTAAAAGAAAATGGATTTGCAGCATAGATGCAGCGTTAGCCGAGTGCCTTGTTGATAGCGAAGTAGGTCTATTGAGGAGATGAATCATAACCTAGATCAGTTTGAGGATGTGTGAGCCCCATCACAATCACGCCGCCTAACGCGTCACGCTATCTGCCATGGCTGAACCTGAACGTGGTCGTGTTACACATTGCAGATCTATTGGTGAAGTAAGAGATGGCATGGGTGGATGGAGTCGCCTGTATGGGAGGAGAAGCTGAAGTAAGTTGCCTTTATGGCTACATGGACGAGCAGACGGGACGTCCTTGACGCCGCCTGTCAGGGTAACTATAACCACTGTCGTTGGGCGGCTGGCCAGAGTAGTCGTGAGTTTGATGTACGTGGGGTTGTTTGCCAGATTTTAGGGGTTGGCAGTTATGGATAGAGGAGCATCACGTACGGCCGATGAAAAATGAATCTGCGGTTGTGGAGGATTCTGATGGAGTTTTATGAAGTTGATAGCGATTCCAAGATGGGCTTTGCTCACCGGTGAGTACAATGGATTATGGTGTGCGTGACCACGGCGAGATACTCGGTAAAATTTAATGGAGCACCATTGGAAGCATTCTCCCCATCAAGAGGCCTTCGTCAAGGTGATCCGCTATCCCCGTTTTTATTCCTTTTTGTTGCTGATGCATTGTCTGCCTTGCTTCAGTCCGAGGTAATAGCAGGGGGTATAATACCGGTCAAAGTCTGCCGCCGTGCACCAGGAGTGTCCCACCTCCTATTCGCAGATGACACACTTTTATTCTTCAAGGCCACAGAGGAGCAATCAGCCCGTGTTAAGCATGTCATTGACACTTATGCCACTTGCACAGGCCAGCTCATAAATCCTGCCAAATGCTCAATTGAATTCAGTAAGCTTTGTTCACCAGCGGACCAACAAGCAGTACGCCAAACACTTCAGGTGGAAAAGCAGGTTTTGAGTCCAAATATCTGGGGCTCCCAACTCCAGAAGGTCGCATGAACCGGGGCAAGTTCGAAAACCTTCAGTCGAGTCTCACCAAGTGCATCATGTTGTGGGGAGATAATTATGTTGCTCAGAGTGGGAAGGAAGTTTTAATCAAAGCGGTGGCACAAGCACTGCCCACATATCTTATGGGAGTGTTCAAACTACCCATGTCAGTCTGCGATGATCTAAGCAAGCTGATCCGGAACTTCTTTTGGGGTGAAGAGAACGGGAAGAGGAAGATGCATTGGTTGAGTTGGGATAAAATGACACGAACCAAGGCGCAGGGAGGCATGGGTTTCACGGACATGCGGGTGTTCAATCAAGCTCTTCTGGCCCGCCAAGCATGGCGACTAATCCAATCCCCGGATAGTTTGTGTGCCCGCGTGCTCAGGGCACGATACTACCCTCAAGGCAATATTCTGGACACAGTGTTCGCGGGCCAGCCATCGTCGACTTGGTCTGCCATTGCTTATGGTCTTGAGCTACTCAAGGAAGGGATGATATGGAGGATAGGAAACGGAGCTTCGGTTCGGATATGGCGGGACAACTGGATCCCTCGCTCATCAACGCTTAAGCCACTTAGCCCCCGAGGCCGCTCTCGCCTAAACCGAGTCTCTAGTCTGCTGGATCAACACGGAGTGTGGGATGAATCAAAAATTCAAGCGACTTTCGCCCCGATTGATGTGGAGGCCATCTTGCGGATTAGAACATCGCCACGGCAGGAATCAGATTTCTTGGCATGGAATCCTGAAAAAAACGGTATCTTCACCGTGAGAAGTGCTTACAAGCTGGGTATGCGTCTCAAGGATCAGGCGATGAGCTGGGCATCTTCTAGCGCACAGCCGGACGGTCAGCGGCAAGTATGGAAGCAACTCTGGAATCTTCCTGTACCACCCAAGGTCCGGACGTTTGGCTGGCGTGCTATGTCAAATGCTCTTGCAACTGAAGTGAATAAGAAGTACCGGGGCATGCGGGTGACTGGCTACTGTCAGATTTGCGGCCATGCAAAAGAGGATCTCCGGCATGCCCTGTACTTCTGCCCGCATGCGTATGCCCTTTGGAATGCCATGCAGGAGGTGTGGCGCTTACCTTCACATGCAACCATGCAGCAGCTGCCACCGGACTGGATCCCTGAACTCGTTACCTCGCTGCCTGCGGATGAATGTGCGCGTGTCCTGATGGTGCTATGGCGCGCATGGCATGCCCGGAATGAGGTTACTCATGATAAGCCGCTGCCAACTATTGAAGGATCCCGTCGCTACCTATGTAGTTACATGCGATCCCTGAAGCTGATCCAGACCGAGTCCGTTGAGAAAATTATTAAAGGAAAAGGGATTATGGATGGACCTCCTCTGCCGGTGCAGCCAATGGTACAGTCGGATGAGCCAATTCCTTGGGCAAAACCACCAGCTGGGGTGGTCAAATTAAATGTGGATGGCTCCATCCCCGCGACAGGGGCGGCGGGCGCCGGAATGATACTGAGAGACTGGATGGGTCAGATAATTTTCTTGTCTTGCCGCGTCCTCCATCGCTGTAGTTCGGCCCTAGAAGCTGAGATGAGTGCATGCCTGGAAGGAATTAATCTGGCGATGCAGTGGAGTGCACATCAGTTTGTGGTGGAGTCTGATTCAGCGGAGCTCGTTGCTATGGTTAATAGTCCCAGCCGGGATGGCTCTGCTCTCTGCCAGCTTGTGGGTGAGATCAAGCATCATATGGCTTCAGACCGGTGTACAAGCCTGAAAAAGATACCCCGAGCCCAGAACCATGCGAGCCACCTGCTTGCAAAATTCGGCCGTGAAGAGAATCGTACTGTGGTATGGTTAGGAGCAGGTCCTGAATCTATTCAAGACCTCATCCTCAGGGATTGTAACACTTCTTATACTTAACTAATACAATCCCCTTTACCCCGCAAAAAAAAAGATAGCGATTGCAAGATCTATCCGGTTCTGTTTAGGTACGAAGCGCAGACCAGAAAGCCCACGCCCAGCGAGGTATTTTCGCTTCTTCCTCCCAAAAAACAACCCCACGCATATCTTGGAATCGCTATCAACTTCAGAAACACCAGCAAGGCCTTTTCCGCTTCTTCCTCCCTCCCAACAAAAGAGAAAATCGGCACGGCTTCACCTCCATACTCAGCCACCACCGCCATCAGTGATAACAGGCGTGAAGTTCTATCGACTCCACCCTATGCTGGTTCTCTTTCCCTCTGCATTCATCTGGGATTAATACGCTTTTCTTTCACACCATCAGATTAGCGTGTGGCAATTTAATCTCCTCTGGCCGGCAATAATCCTCCTGGAGTCCTGGTCACCCTGATGGAGACATGTAGGACGGTGTCGATGTGCACCCCACTGGAAGAGGTTCAAGGCACACATGTGTTCGATATCTTGGGTTACAGCAAGCATAGAGGCATGGGCCACGACGAAAACAGCCACATAGAGTCAGCGATTTTCTCCGTCCGCGGGCATGACTGGGCCATCTTTTTCTTCCCCGATGGATTCGAATTCAGTGTAGAAGGTTCCATCTCAGTTTTTCTCGTGCTTTTGAGCAACAACACTAAAGTCCGAGCGTCCTATGACATGCGGCTGTTGGACCAGTACACCGGATTATCATCTTCAGTGCAGAAAATAGAGCCTAGGATTTTTGATTCTGGTGATATTGATATGTTTGCTCCACAGACAACTTATTTCACAAGGCACGGCGAGATCGAGGGATCTGCGTACCTTAGGGATGATCGCCTGACGATCGAATGCGTTGTCACTGTTTTCAAGAAGCCACATGTCACCAAAACCAAGTCATTCCCCAATATCGACATGCCACCAGCTAACATGACTAAGCATGTTGCCAAGTTGCTCGAAGAAAAGAAAGGATTTGATGTTAGTTTCATTGTTGCAGGAGAGATCATTGAAGCGCATCGGTTTGTTCTCGCTATGCGGTCGCCTGTTTTCAAAGCGGAGCTCTATGGCTCAATGCGGGAGGCAAGGCCGGGGCAGTGCATAACCATCAAGGACATGCAACCTGTTGTTTTCAAGGCCCTTCTCCATTTCATCTATACTGACTCTTTGCCTAGTGGTGAGGAAACTGGGATGGTCCGGCCTTTAGTAGTGGCTGCGGACCGATATGCAATGGACAGGCTCAAGTTGGTTTGCCAAAGTATCCTTTGTGAGGATCTGAACAAGGACACCGTGGCAACCACATTGGCTTTAGCAAACCAACATAACTGCCAGCAGCTTAAGGAGGCTTGCCTTCAGTTTATCGAATTATCAGATTTCATGGATGCTGTGGTGGCAACCCAACACTTGAAGCATCTTTCATAGTGGATGAATTCATGAATTGGAGAAGGGAGAAAAGTTTCGTTAAGCATGAACAACTACATTGGTAGATTTGCTAAATTTCGCACAGAATTTGTCGTAGGGATGATCAGCTAAATGCTAGATGAATCCAAGAGTGGTTAGGTTAATTCTCAACTGATGATTTTATCTAGAGCGCTTCTCGGCGTGGAAGTTGTCCTAATGAACCTATCCAAAACTATTTTTTTATCAGGCTGTTGATTTTATCTAGAGCGCTTCTCGGCGTGTAACACTTGCCTGTTAATTTTCTACCAAAATTTTAATCTTGTGTGCAACCTTGATTACAGATGGTTATATATCCCGTAGACGACCATAACTAGTCGTTTGATTGGTGGTACATCCCAACAGATTTTATTATAACAATGGCTCATATAAATAAGACATCTCCAATTCGATGTTACCATGTGCTAATCTGTTTTGTTATTTTTTACGCCCTCCGTCTGGGTTTATTATCACCCATCTTATTTTGTGTTAAAGTTTGACTTGCAAATTTAACTAATGAAATGTAAATTATATGTCATAAAAATTATATTATTGGAAATCTCTTTCAAATACAGGTCCAATGATGTACCTTTTGTATCGTATATTTTATATATTTTTAGTAATATATATGCTTAAAATCTGGCACAAAATACAAGGGGTAATAAAGTCGGACGGAGGTAGTACTGACTAAGGCTGCCCGTAATGGGAGTATCATAAGTACTCCCTCCGTTTTTATTTAGTCCACGTATTAGCTTTAGTCAAAGTCAAGATTTGTAAACTTTGACCAAATTTATAAACAAAAATATTAATATATACACTAATGAATCAATATCTTTAGATTTATTATTGAATGTACTTTCACACCATATAGATTTGTTATAGTAAATGTTTGTACTTTTTTCTATAGACTTGGTCAAACATTATGAAGTTTGACTTCGGTCAACTCGAATATGCAGAGTAAATAAAAACGGAGGGAGTAATATCATGCATGCCAACTAAGCAATGTTGATGAGTTGCATAGAATTAAATGAAGAAAGATATGATTGAGTATCACATCATGATACCATATCATATTAAATGATGTGCTACTTTGTGTCATGCATCATAATAAATGTAGTCATCTATGATACCAACATATGATACTAGGCATTACGGATGTAGTAGCATACACTAGTACCATATGCATGATTGTCACACCCTAGCTAGTTCATGCATTAGAGTGTTGCATCATGTTTATTCTTTCATCAGAAACCTGAAATGGGGATGACACAACCCCCAGCCCCCTCTGAAACCAACTAGGGTTTACTAAAAACATTTTCAATGAACCTGAAATGGCCTTCTAAAATGTCCATCATTTTTGTCTTGGTTCAGAACCTCTGCCAAAAGTGATGCACAACTTTCTAGGTCATCCTAAGGTCTTTGAATTAAATCATAAGTATTTGAATTTGGGCATTTAAAATTTATAAAATTATTTTAATGCTCAAATAAACCCAAACTAAAATGTTCCTTGCTGGAAATATTCCAACTAAAGACCAGGTGCAGTTTGGTGAATTTTGGAGTTGTCTAGGTATTTTTAGAAATTCAACAAACTTACAGAATAAAAACAGAAACAAAAAAAAGGGGAAAGACTTACCTGGCGCCACCCAGAGGCCCACCTGCCGGCCCAGCCCAGCCACCGCTCCAGCGAGCTGCTTGGCTTGGCTAGGCAGGCAGGCAGGTGCTCGACGGCGGCCGCAGCGTGCGCCACGCAGCTGCCCGTCGCCCTGCTTCCCCCTCTCGCCCCCCTGTGACCTTGGATGAGCTCCACGTCATGCCCCGAACCCCCTAGACACTCTCACTCAGCCCCAGCTCCTCTCCCTCGCTCTCCTGAACCATGGACGACGCCACCGCAGCCGCACCGTCGCCGTAATCGCGCTCTCCGTCGTCCTTGCGCCACGCCACCGTGTCCAGTAGCTTCGCCACCCTCTACTCCTTCGAGCTAGCCGAGCCCCGAGCGCTCGCGTGCCCTGAAGCCACCGCACTAACCTCGACCGAACCGTCATCGCCGGAGATCCCCTTCGCCGTCGCCGCCGCACCAGCTCGTCTGCTCCCTCGAGATCACCGTGAGCTTGGCTACCTCCTCCCCCTTTCCTTTCTCGCTCTCGTGCACCACCACGAGCACACGTAGCTCACCGCATGCGCCGCCGCGGAGCTCGTCGCCGACTTGTCTCCGGCTAACCACCGGCCACCCCACCTTGTCTAACACACTCACCGCGTCCCCAGGGGCCCAACGCACCTCACCACGGGCCCCGCCGTGCCCCGTAGCGTCGGATCCATCTTCACCCGACTCCGGCGACCGCCAAAGTCGTCGCCAGCGACATCTCCGGCTACCCCGAGCTCAACCACCACCACCAATAGCCGCGGCTCGGTCTCAGCTACGTGTAGATGCCCTCCGCCGCCCTTTTGGTCGCCGGAATGCACAAAATCACTTCCGCCGCCGCGTTCGGCCTCGCCGGCGGCCAGACGCCGGCGTGTTTGACTTTGACCTTGACCGGGGTGGGCCCAGGTTGACCCCCTGAGTCTGTGACAAGTGGGGCCCCCTCTGCTAATTAACCCAGATTAGTTTAAACTAAATTAAGTTAGTATAATTAACTACTGACATGCGGGACCCACTAGTCAGTTTGACCTGGACCGGCCTGTTGACCTGCTGAGGTCAGCATGACATCATGCTGACGCAATAATCCTTTTCTGGAATTAAAATAAATCCAGAATGATTTGTAAATTCCAGAAAATCCCCCAAACTTCAAAAATTCATAGTAAATCATCTGTAACTACAAATGCAAAGTTTTATATATGAAAAATGATCAGAAAAATCCAACCTATCCATCTGTACTGGTTTCATGCATGTTTAAACAACCTAACCTGCTGTTTATGGAAGAACAAGTTAAAGCACTTATAAGGGCCATGTATGAGTTTGAAACTTGAATCTTTGATTCAAAATAGTTCAAACCCATCTGGTTATAGTTGCATTACCCCAGCACACTCATATCGCCATGTTTCATGCATGCATCATATTGTTGCATATTGTTTGGTAATGTTGTGTATCGGTGCTCTTTGCGGCAGGTCCTGCCCCTGAGGAGTATCACGATTACCCTAACGAAGAACCATATCAGTGCATCGACCCATCAGGCAAGCAACCAACCATTGATCATATCGATACAATCCCATGTTCTCGCTCCTGCTCTCTTTTACTGCATTAAGACAACGCGTTTCAAACTGCTGTGTGCTACGGTAGTTGAACCCTTTTCCTCTGCATGACCTGTCATTGCCACAGTAACTAGATGAAACCCACTAGCATTTGTAGGAGTTGTTTGAGCCATATGTATGTGTTGTTCCTACCTTGCTATGCCTGCTATGCTTAGAGTCGTGTCAGGTCTGGTTCATCTGGGTGATGGGCTAGAGTGAAATGATCATGCCGGTAATGAGAGTGATGTGGTGAACACGATTTGGTAAAGGTATCGATGAAAGGCCATGTAGGAGTACATGGTGGGTTGTTTCATTGAAGCCGTCCTTAAGCACTGAGATCTGTATGTGTGATTTAAGAATTAGCTACTACCATGCATTGGGCCCGAAACCAATGGACCCTCTCGGCTTCTTATTCACCCTAATCCTCTGTCCAGGAGTTGCAAGTAGTTTCTGGTGTTTGTAGCCTACTGGAGGCCGTGGACAGCGCTGACTTAGGTGTCACGGGAATACCGGGCACCCGTTAGGTGTCACGGAACCCTGTACACATCGTTCGGGGCCGTATGGGAAACCCCGGCCGGACTCCCTGCGGATGGAACTTGGATAGGCGATAAACCTGGACTAGAGACTTAGGTGTTTAGGTAGGTCGTGGCCGACACCCACGTTGGGCTTCCGCTTGAAGGTTGTCGAGTACATGTCGTGTAAACGGCGGTAAGTGGTGAGAGCGTGTATGAAGAAGTACACCCCTGCAGGGTTAACATCATCTATTCGAATAGCCGCGTCCGTGGTAAAGGACTACTTGGTTGCCTATACAGTTCATAGACAAGTAAATGGATACTTCTAAAAATCTCAAGATAAGTGTGAGTGCCGAGGATGGCTCTTCCGTAGGATGACGGAGGTGGATCCTCGGTGGTGTATTGAAGTGGTGAGTAGTGGACTCGTGTGCGCAAAACCATTTCAAGTTGGCGTATCGTAGGATAGCTTAGCCAAGAGTCAAAGCTGGCTTGCTGCATTAACCCCACCAACCCCCCCCCCCTTGATAATGTGCATGTATGTAGGATCTGATGTAAGTCTTGCTGAGTACCTTTGTACTCATGATGCTTTAATTACATTTTTCAGAAGACGCTGCAACCCCTTCTGATGGATTCTTCGTAGACATTGACATCGATGAGTAGACTGAGGCCCAGGTGGTGACCCTGAGCTTGTGAAGGACCACATAGTATAGCTAGGCTTTCCAAGCCTCTTTTATTTCACTAGTTGTCTGTACTCAGACAAGTTACTTCCGCTGTTGGCTTGTATGTCTGTATGACTTGAATGCTGGGTCGTGTGACCCGTATTTGTGTGTATGATATGTATGGCTCTCTGAGCCTTAAATAAGGTACTTGTGTTGTAGAGTCATGTTGTGATGCCTTGTTGTATTTGCACATATCGAGCATATTGTGTGTATGATTGAAATGCTTGGTATGTGTGGGATCTGACTATCTAGTTGTTTATTCTTAGTAGCCTCTCTTACCGAGAAATGTCTCCTAGTGTTTCCACTGAGCCTTGGTAGCTTGCTACTGCTCCGGAACACTTAGGCTGGCCGGCATGTCTCCTTCGTCATTCCTGTGTCTGTCCCTGCGGGGAAATGTCACGCGATGGATACCGGAGTCCTGTTAGCCCGCTACAGCCCGGTTTACCGGAGTCCAGCTAGCCCAGAGCTACAGCCCGGATTCACTTGCTGATGACCGACACGTTCGATGCTGGCTCATGGATGCCTGTCCCTGTAAGTCTGTGCCACTTTGGGTTTACGACTAGCCATGTCAGCCCGGGCTCTTTACCATATGGATGCTAGCGACACTATCATATACGTGTGCCAAAAGACGCAAACGGTCCCGGGCAAAGGTAAGACGACGCCCGTGGGAATACCGTGCGTGAGGCCGCAAAGTGATATGAGGTGTTACATGCTAGATCGATGTGGCATCGAGTCGGGGTCTTGACAGCGTTGGCATCAGAGCCGGACTGCCTGTAGGTTCTCCAAGCCAAACTGGTCGATGTTGAGTCTAGAAATTCTTTAGTTATATGTAGGGGAATTGTTTGTGGGATGGAACGTAAGGCTCTTTTTACTCCTCTATCTCATGACATTCTGATCTGAGTCAGTCTATTCTTCCACCGGGGGTTAAGGAATTAGGATCTCTTCTCTCTACCAGGTTCACGTGTTATTAATCAGTAGTACCTTATAGGTTTGATGGATACAAGCCTAGTTCAGTTCTACTACCCCATTATGTTGCTAAGATGGACCCAGAACCTTGATATGATGTTGTTGAGTGTCTATGAAATTCTTTGTCAAATGCCTCAAAATCCTTTTGAGCATTTACAGCCGTTATGTTGTCCAATGTCTGCTAGGAATCTTAATGTCTTGTGTTTATCATGTTCCAGATGGCGACCCATCCTCAGAATCAAGTGGTTCGTTTGACTCGATGTCTAGATGTACCCGGCCATACTGCCATGTTGGTCAGGGTAATGACTGAGGCAGGGTACCGTTGGTATCCTGAGTACACGGTCGAAGAGCAATTCCGAGACTTTAACCAAAGTCAATATCTTTGCACTGTCAGGATATTTCCATCTTATCCTGGATCTACCGAGCCCCTTCACTGCTCCTATGGACTCGGGGTTACTATTGAGATGGCTGTGCAGGATGCTGCCTACTCTATGATGACCATCATGCGAGTTAGGACTGGCCTATTTCGGGACTCTAATTTCCGGTATATGCCAGCATCACTTCTGGGAGCACAAGGGTATCTCCAGGCTATCTATGCTGACTCCACTCAGGAGGATTCACGGACCTGCACTACTGCACAGTTGCTTGAAGACAAGGACCGTGAAAATCGGGCCTTGAGGCTAGAACTTTTCAATACCCGTGCTGATCATTGGGCCACTTTGACTCGATTTGCACCGGCTGTGCATGCTGAATACATGGATATGCAAGATCTCTATCCTGTGAGATCTGCTCTGCCAGACGTGATGGATTGGCGTGATGTAGGAGGCATCACCCCACCTCGTGGTCCCCGCAGGCCACCATTTATTGCTCCAAGACCTCATCCTAGCCCTTATGGTCCACAAGCTCCACGGGACCGACTGTTTCCGGATGATCACGTTGAGCTTCCAGGCTATGGAGGTGACTTCTATGAAGACTACTACGGAGCTGTCTGAGTTAGTAGTAGTATCACTACTATCCTACTAGCTATATCGTCCACCGTCCTGCGTGACTCGTGGGATATGCCTTAGCTTGTACCGCCTTCCGGAGGTGTAGAAAAATAATGTATAGGAGCTCGGAATGCCTCTGATGAGATGTAATCCTAATTTCACCATAGCAGTACTTTGTTTGGTTCTGTACTAAACCTTGTATGGTGTGTATGACAATGGAATAAAAGAAGCAGTTTCTGTATCTACCATGTCATACGGATGATCATCTTACATTCCAAGTTATCCATTACATTCTACATTCTATGTCAGAATCCTATCATCCTGGACTAAACTATTGTTTTGTTTTCCTAGGATGGTTAACACCCGCACCAACCCTGCTCCCCCAGAGCAGGCCGAAGGCAGCCGAGTTGGGGGAACAAACCTGCCTCACCCTCCCTCTCTGGCCGAAGTTATGCTGGAAGCCGAGAGAAACAAGCGGGAGACTAACTGTTTCTTGGAGCGCATCGAGCAAAACACAGCACACCATCAGAGGAATAACTTGGTGTCACTCAGTGATTTCATCAAGTTACATCCACCCACTTTCCACCACTCCGTCGAGCCTCTCGACGCCGATGACTGGCTTCGCAGTATTACTCACAAACTGCATTCTGCGCTAGTAGCTGAGGCTGACAAGGTCACCTTTGCTGCATATCATCTTGAAGGCCCCGCCAGTCTATGGTCGGAGAAGTATGGAGCTATGCGCCCAGCGGGCCATGTCACTACTTGGGCTGAATTCAGCGAGGCTTTCCGTGAACATCACATTCCGGAGGGTCTCATGGACCGTAAGCGTGAGGAGTTCTGCAGTTTCACTCAAGGTCGACTCTCTATTGACGCTTACAGCAGGGAGTTCGGTAACCTAGCACGGTATGCAATTGAGGAAGTCTCTGCTGATGCAAAGAAGCAAGCAAGGTTCCGCAAGGGACTTAGCCCTGAGCTTCTCCGCGACCTCCATCTGCATGAGTGCACATCTTTTCAGAAGCTTGTTAACAAAGCCATCAGTGCTGAGTCTGGTCAGACTGATTATGAAGCAACACGCAAGCATGGCCGTGACATGGGTTCCTCATCCAGTGATGGTCCTCAGAAGCGCCGAGTGTGGGTGCCTAACACTGCCCTGCCACCCAGGTTCACACCGAGGCCATCCTTTCAGGCGCCTCACCCCGCTCAACAGTTTGCACTAGCCAAGCCCTATGGTGGTCCAACCAATAGTGCTCCTCCACGTACCAGCTCTGTGACTTGCTTTAAATGTGGGGAATCAGGCCACTATTTGCGCGAGTGTCCCCAGACCAACCCCAACCATTCTGGAAAAGCTGTTGGCCGTGGCAAGCCGACAGGGAAAGTGTTCTACGCCAAGCCGGCCACCGCTGCACGTGGCCATGTCAACTGTATCTCTGCTGAAGAAGCTCAAGAGGATCCCAACGTCGTTCTCGGTACGCTCCTTGTTAATTGCCATCCGGCATCTGTTCTTTTTGATACTGGAGCATCTCATTCTTTCATATCCGAAAATTATGCTCGTTTTCATAACACCGCATTCTGTGACATGCCGTCCACTATGGAAATTTCTACTCCTGGTTCTAGATGGCAAATCTCTAGAGTAAGCCATGGAAATGAAATTCAAGTCGACAGACTTGTTTTTCTCGCATCTTTGATAGCCCTCAAATCTTCGGATATTAATATCATCTTGGGTATGGATTGGATGTCAGCCCATCATGCCAAGATTGATTGTTTCTCTAGGACTGTTCAACTCACACATCCCTCGGGAAAAATAGTCAATGTCTTGACCCGAATAGCCAAGCGACAACTATATTCTCTTAACGCCAGTCCTTTGCCAGACCTTGAGGACGTTCCGGTAGTCCGTGACTTTACGGATGTCTTTCCAGAGGAATTGCCAGGTGTTCCACCTGACAGAGATGTTGAGTTCGTGATAGATCTCGTTCCAGGAACTGTCTCGATTGCTAGAAGACCCTATAAGATGGCACCACTGGAACTAGCCGAGCTTAAGAAACAACTCGATGAGTCCTTGAAAAAGGGTTTCATCCATCCTAGTTCGTCTCCATGGGCTTGCCCCGTCCACTTCGTCAAGAAGAAGGATGGTACGGACCGGATGGTTGTAGATTATCGGCCAGTCAACCTGGTCACAATCAAGAACAAATATCCGCTCCCCAGGATCAACGACCTGTATGATCAGCTCGCTGGATCCTCAGTCTTCTCTAAAATGGATTTGAGGTTGGGCTACCATCAAATCAAAATCAGGAAAGGGGACATTCCTAAAACGTCTTTTGTTACTCGTTAAGGCCAATACGAGTACACCGTCATGTCCTTCGGTTTAACCAATGCCCCAGCGACCTTTTCTCGGTTAATGAACTCAATCTTCATGGAGTATTTGGATAAATTCGTCGTGGTTTACCTCGATGATATACTCATCTACTCCAAGAACGAGGAAGAACATGCCGAACATCTAAGGCTAGTGTTGATGAAACTTCGAGAGCATCGCCTTTATGCCAAGTTCTCCAAATGCGAATTTTGGTTGCCAGAAGTGACCTATCTAGGACATGTAATTTCCGGTAAAGGTATTGCTGTTAATCCCGAGCGAGCTCAAGCCGTCCTTAATTGGACTCCACCTGAATCGGTCAAGCAAGTTCGGAGTTTCCTTGGCTTAGCGAGCTATTGTCGCCGTTTTGTCGAGAACTTCTCCAAAGTTGCCAAACCTCTAACTGAACTCCTCAAGAAAGATAACAAGTTCGAGTGGACTCCACAATGTGAACACAGCTTTCAGGAACTGAAAAGACGCCTGACATCTGCTCCCGTATTGGTACCACCAGATTTCTCTAAGGACTTTGTTATCTATTGCGACGCCTCGCGACAAGGACTAGGTTGCATTCTCATGCAAGATCGACACGTAATTGCTTACGCTTCACGGCAATTGCACCCACATGAGGAGAATTATCCTACTCATGATCTAGAGCTTGCAGCTGTAGTCTATGCACTTAAAACCTGGTGACATTACCTCCTCGGTAATCATTGCGAAATCTTCACCGATCACCAAAGTCTGAAGTACATCTTCACCCAACCGGATTTGAATCTCAGGCAAAGACGTTGGGTTGAGTTGATTATGGATTTTGACTTACGAATAACTTACACCCCAGGAAAAGCCAACGTCATGGCTGATGCACTAAGTCATAAATCTTATTGTAACAATCTGATGTTACAACAAAGTCAACCGCTTCTCCATGAGGAATTTCGGAAGCTTAACCTTCACATTGTTCCTCAAGGATTCCTTTCCACCTTGGTGGCGAAACCTACCCTTACGGATCAGATCATCAAAGCGCAGAAGCTAGATCCGGGGATTTCCCGCATCAAAAGAAACATCAAGAAAGGAGTTGCGAATTGTTTCTCCATTAATGATCAAGGAGTCGTATACTTTGGGAACCGTCTATTGGTTCCCAAAGTGCGAAACCTGAGGTGATTGATCCTAAAGGAAGCTCATGAATCTCCTCTCACCATTCATCCCGGTAGTACTAAGATGTATCAGGGCCTACGCCAAAGGTTCTGGTGGACTAGGATGAAGAGAGACATTGCTCAGTTTGTTGCTAGTTGCGACGTCTGTCGTCGTGTAAAAGCAGAGCATCAGCGGCCTGCTGGCACCCTTCAACCCTTAGCTATTCCTGAATGGAAATGGGATAAAATTTGGTATGGATTTCATCACCGGTTTTCCCAGGACCAAGAGAGGGAATAATGTTATCTTCGTCGTTGTCGATCGTCTTTCCAAAGTAGCCCATTTCTTACCTGTTCGTGAGAGTATAACTGCTAGTCAGTTAGCAGACTTGTACATCTCTCGAATAGTGTCTCTCCATGGTGTTCCATTGGAAATTAACTTGGATCGAGGAAGTCTCTTTACCTCTCGATTTTGGGAAAGTTTCCAAAATGCTATGGGAACCCGACTTTCCTTTAGCACTGCCTTTCACCCTCAATCAAGTGGTCAGGTAGAACGTGTCAATCAGATTCTAGAAGACATGCTTCGAGCTTCTGTTATCTCATTTGGAATGGATTGGGAGAAGTGCCTTCCATTTGCTGAATTTTCTTATAACAACAGCTATCAATCTAGCTTGGGTAAAGCCCCTTTTGAAGTTCTCTATGGACGAAGGTGTCGAACGCCTCTTAACTGGTCAGAAATCGGGGAAAGACAATTCTTTGGCCCGGACATGATCCAGGAAGCAGAAGAGCAAGTTCGCATTGTTCGTGAAAAGTTGAAAACAGCTCAATCTCGTCAAAAGAGTCAATACGACCGAAAACATAAGGCTATGACTTTTGAGGTTGACGAGAAAGCTTATCTTCGGGTTACTCCTCTGAAGGGAACCCATCGTTTCGGTATCAAAGGCAAATTGGCTCCTCGTTACATTGGACCTTTTCGCATTCTCGCTAAACGAGGAGAAGTTGCCTACCAATTGGAACTACCTCCGCATCTCTCCAGAGTCCACGATGTCTTCCATGTTTCTCAACTCAGGCGTTGCTTCTCGGATCCTATCCGTGGAGTGGACCACGAAACGCTTGATCTTCAAGATAATCTTACGTATCGAGAGTACCCCGTTCGTATCCTCGATCAAGCCGAGCGTACCACTCGACGTCATAATATCAAGTTTCTCAAGGTTCAATGGTCGCACCATTCTGAGAAGGAAGCAACTTGGGAAAGGGAGGATCGTCTTCGACTTGAGTACCCCGCCTTCTTCCGGAGGAACCTAAATCTCGGGACGAGATTCTTTTGAGTGGGGGTGAGTTGTCACACCCTAGCTAGTTCATCCATTAGAGTGTTGCATCATGTTTATTCTTTCATCAGAAACCTGAAATGGGGATGACAGAACCCCAGCCCCCTCTGAAACCAACTAGGGTTTACTAAAAACATTTTCAATGAACCTGAAATGGCCTTCTAAAATGTCCATCATTTTTGTCTTGGTTCAGAACCTCTGCCAAAAGTGATGCACAACTTTCTAGGTCATCCTAAGGTCTTTGAATTAAATCATAAGTATTTGAATTTGGGCATTTAAAATTTATAAAATTATTTTAATGCTCAAATAAACCCAAACTAAAATGTTCCTTGCTGGAAATATTCCAACTAAGGACCAGGTGCAGTTGGGTGAATTTTGGAGTTGTCTAGGTATTTTTAGAAATTCAACAAACTTACAGAATAAAAACAGAAACAAAAAAAGGGGAAAGACTTACCTGGCGCCACCCAGAGGCCCACCTGCCGGCCCAGCCCAGCCACCGCTCCAGCGAGCTGCTTGGCTTGGCCGGACAGGCAGGCAGGTGCTCGACGGCGGCCGCAGCGTGCGCCACGCAGCTGCCCATCGCCCTGCTTCTCCCCTCTCGCCCCCCTGTGACCTTGGATGAGCTCCACGTCGTGCCCCGAACCCCCTAGACACTCTCACTCAGCCCCAGCTCCTCTCCCTCGCTCTCCCGAACCATGGCCGACGCCACCGTAGCCGCACCGTCGCCGTAATCGCGCTCTCCGTCGTCCTTGCGCCACGCCACCGTGTCCAGTTGCTTCGCCACCCTCTACTTCTTCGAGCTAGCCGAGCCCCGAGCGCTCGCGTGCCCCGAAGCCACCGCACTGACCTCGACCGAACCGTCATCGCCGGAGATCCCCTTCGCCGTCGCCGCCGCACCAGCTCGTCCTCGACCGCGTCGTCTGCTCCCTCGAGATCACTGTGAGCTTGGCTACCTCCTCCCCCTTTCCTTTCTCGCTCTCGTGCACCACCGCGAGCACACGTAGCTCACCGCACGCGCCGCCGCGGAGCTCGGCGCCAACGTGTCTCCGGCTAATCACCGGCCACCCCACCTTGTCTAACACACTCACCGCGTCCCCAGGGGCCCAACGCACCTCACCACGGGCCTCGACGTGCCCCGTAGCGTCGGATCCATCTTCACCCGACTCCGGCGACCGCCAAAGTCATCGCCGGCGACGTCTCCGGCTACCCCGAGCTCAATCACCACCACCAATAGCCGCGGCTCGGTCTCAGCTACGCGTAGATGCCCTCCGCCGCCCTTTTAGTCGTGGGAATGCACAAAATCACTTCCGCCGCCGCGTTCGGCCTCGCCGGCGGCCAGACGCCGGCGTGTTTGACTTTGACCTTAACTAGGGTGGGCCCAGGTTGACCCCCCTGAGTCTATGACAAGTGGGGCCCCCTCTGCTAATTAACCCAGATTAGTTTAAACTATATTAAGTTAGTATAATTAACTACTGACATGCGGGACCCACTAGTCAGTTTGACCTGGACCGGCCTGTTGACCTGCTGAGGTCAGCATGACATCATGCTGACACAGTAATCCTTTTCTGGAATTAAAATAAATCCAGAATGATTTATAAATTCCAGAAAATCCCCCAAACTTCAAACATTCATAGTAAATCATCTGTAACTCCAAATGCAAAGTTTTATATATGAAAAACGATCAGAAAAATCCAACCTATCCATCTGTACTGGTTTCATGCATGTTTAAACAACCTAACCTGCTGTTTATGGCAGAACAAGTTAAAGCACTTACAAGGGCCATGTATGAGTTTGAAACTTGAATCTTTGATTCAAAATAGTTCAAACCCATCTGGTTATAGTTGCATTAGCCCAGCACACTCATATCACCATGTTTCATGCATGCATCATATTGTTGCATATTGTTTGGTAATGTTGTGTATCGGTGCTCTTTGCGGCAGGTCCTGCCCCTGAGGAGTATCACGATTACCCTAACGAAGAACCATATCAGTGCATCGACCCATCAGGCAAGCAACCAACCATTGATCATATCGATACAATCCCATGTTCTCACTCCTGCTCTCTTTTACTGCATTAAGACAACGCGTTTCAAACTGCTGTGTGCTACGGTAGTTAAACCCCTTTCCTCTGCATGACCTGTCATTGCCACAGTAACTAGATGAAACCCACTAGCATGTGTAGGAGTTGTTTGAGCCATATGTATGTGTTGTTCCTACCTTGCTATGCCTGCTATGCTTAGAGTCATGTCAGGTCTGGTTCATCTGGGTGATGGGCTAGAGTGAAATGATCATGCCGGTAATGAGAGTGATGTGGTGAACATGATTTGGTAAAGGTATCAATGAAAGGCCATGTAGGAGTACATGGTGGGTTGTTTCATTGAAGCCGTCCTTAAGCACTGAGATCTGTATGTGTGATTTAAGAATCATCTACTACCATGCATTGGGCCCGAAACCAATGGACCCTCTCGGCTTCTTATTCACCCTAGTCCTCTGTCCAGGAGTTGCAAGTAGTTTCTGGTGTTTGTAGCCTACTGGAGGCCGTGGATAGCGCTGACCGTAGGGGTGGGCTGTGATGCGGTAGGTACGTGGTCAGGAATACTGAGCACCCGTTAGGTGTCACGAAACCCTGTACACATCGTTCGGGGCCGTATGGGAAACCTCGGCCGGACTCCCTGCGGATGGAACCTGGATAGGCGATAAACCTGCACTAGAGACTTAGGTGTTTAGGTCGGTCGTGGCCAACACCCACGTTGGGCTTCAGCTTGAAGGTTGCCGAGTACATGTCGTGTAAACGGCGGTAAGTGGTGAGAGCGTGTATGAAGAAGTACACCCCTGCAGGGTTAACATCATCTATTCGAATAGCCGCGTCCGCGGTAAAGGACTACTTGGTTGCCTATACAGTTCATAGAAAAGTAAATTGATACTTCTAAAAATCTCAAGATAAGTGTGAGTGCCGAGGATGGCTCTTCCGTAGGATGACGGAGGTGGATCCTCGGTGGTGTATTGAAGTGGTGAGTACTGGACTCGTGTGCGCAAAACCATTTCAAGTTGGTGTATCATAGGATAGCTTAGCCAAGAGTCAAAGCTGGCTTGCTGCATTAACCCCACCAACCCCCCCCCCCCTTGATAATGTGCATGTATGTAGGATCTGATGTAAGTCTTGCGGAGTACCTTTGTACTCATGATGCTTTAATTACATTTTTCAGAAGACGCTGCAACCCCTTCTAATGGATTCTTCGTAGACATTGACATCGATGAGTAGACTGAGGCCCAGGTGGTGACCCTGAGCTTGTGAAGGACCACGTAGTATAGCTAGGCTTTCCAAGCCTCTTTTATTTCACTAGTTGTCTGTACTCAGACAAGTTACTTCCGCTGTTGGCTTGTATGTCTGTATGACTTGAATGCTGGGTCGTGTGACCCGTATTTGTGTGTATGATATGTATGGCTCTCTGAGCCTTAAATAAGGTACTTGTGTTATAGAGTCATGTTGTGATGCCTTGTTGTATTTGCACATATCGAGCATATTGTGTGTATGATTGAAATGCTTGGTATGTGTGGGATCTGACTATCTAGTTGTTTATTCTTAGTAGCCTCTCTTACCGGGAAATGTCTCCTAGTGTTTCTACTGAGCCTTGGTAGCTTGCTACTGCTCCGGAACACTTAGGCTGGCCGGCATGTGTCCTTCTTCGTTCCTGTGCCTGTCCCTGCGGGGAAATGTCACGCGATGGATACCGGAGTCCTATTAGCCTGCTACAGCCTGGTTTACTGGAGTCCTGCTAGCCCAGAGCTACAGCCCGGATTCACTTGCTGATGACCGACACGTTCGATGCTGGGTCATGGATGCCTGTCCCTGTAAGTCTGTGCCACTTTGGGTTTACGACTAGCCATGTCAGCCCGGGCTCTTTACCATATGGATGCTAGCGACACTATCATATACGTGTGCCAAAAGGCGCAAACGGTCCCGGGCAAAGGTAAGACGACACCCGTGGGAATACCGTGCGTGAGGCTGCAAAGTGATATGAGGTGTTACATGCTAGATTGATGTGGCATCGAGTTGGGGTCCTGACAATGATACTAGTACATGATAATCTCCATTACAACCAGCCTAATAGAATACTAATTATCAAATGACAGTTCATGGATTCTGCCATTTGAGCTAATCAGCACTCTCTCTCGGTTCTTTCGTCCTGCTTGTCGGATGCTCTCAGGCTCAATGAAGTGGTGGCGGAATTCAACTCTCCTACTGGTGTCTCGTGTCAGTCCTGTGGATAGAAGTATACATACTTTTTTCAAGATCAATAGCGTTGCCTTTTTTTACCTAATTTAGATTAGCTACTCACAAAAATTATGCCATTGATGCCACCAAGTTAGAAAAAATGGATTGCGCACAAAAAGATGCGCTGAACAAAAATGAACATTTGCATGCCTTAAGAGTGCAAAGGACCCGATAGTGCGTATATTTAGAGCATCTACAACGGACCCCATACCGGCCACAAATACCCAAACAGGCTGCCGGTCGGTCTCCGGACACAAAAACGTCACCCAACCGAGCGCACCATTTTTGGCTCAAACGCTCAGACTGGCCACCACCCCTCGTATCTAGCCCAAATCCGAGGCCAATATGGGGACGTCCAGACGCGCCCAGGCATGCCTGCCATGTTGGATCCGGCCCACGCTTGCATACCCGACCCCACATAAACTGGACCCTATCGGCACCTTTGGCCAAAACCCTAGCCGCATCCCACTCCACTCTTGACGGTACCGTAAATAGTTGGTTCACAAGACCAACTGCGCACGGGCCATGAGTGGCCTCCCCCTAGTCAGAAGCATGAAAGCTTGAGGACAGACTTTAGCGAATAAGTCCCCTGATGACATGCAAATCTTCTTCACGGTACTCAAACACTTGAGGCAGAGTCCAAGACTTGGGAATGAGGCCCTCCAGCAATTACCATGGCATTTTCATAGCCATTCCGACATATATTGTCATATAACTTCCATCATCATTAATTACATGACTTGAGCATTCATAGTCATATTGCTTTGCATGATCATATAGAGCTAATACGATATTTTATCGCAAAGCCACCATTCATCATTGTTATACATGTTACGCTACAACATTGCACATCCTGGTACACTGCCAGAGGCATTCATATGTAGTCATTGTTTTTAGTTTTTTAGTTTTGTATGTAAATTAAAGTGTGATGATCATCATTATTAGAGTGTTGCCCCTACCAGTGAGGAAATGAATTCGGAGAGACTTATGATTCCTCAAAAAAGAGGGGATGAGGTCAATGAGGCCGTTAAAAGAAGGTCAAAAAGAGCCCAAGAAAAAAAATAGAAAAGGTGAGAGGGGGCATACTATTATCCTTTTTCCACACTTATGCTAGTAGTACCATGTATTTCATATAGAGAGTCTTCATGATTTTCACTTTCCTATACTAGTGGGGTTTTTACATTATTAGAACTTGACTTGCATATTCCGATGATGAGCTTCCTCAAATGCTCGAGGTCTTCATGAGCAAGTAAGTTGGATGCAACCCACTTAGTTTTATATGGAGAGCTTTCATACACTTATATCTCTAGTGCATCTATTTCATGGCAATCTCTGCTCCTCGCATTAACATCGATTGTAAGGCCTGTCCATTGCCTAACAATCATCTTCGTTGATGTCAGACTTTCTTCTACCTTTTTGTCTTCCCTTATAAAGCTCCATCATCATTTCTTTGCCATCCAAAGTGCTAAGTCCTTGTCTCACAGTCATGTATTGGGTTGGAGTTGAAAAAAGGAAGTGAGAAAAAGTATGATTTAATTGCTTGGTTTGGCAATGGGGTTTTTCATGATTTGAATATCTTTATGCTAGGAAGATTGAGCATGCCATGTTTTACATGATTAACTGTGTAGGGATCACGTCCTTTAGCATCTTTATTTTGAAAGGCAATGATAGTTCATTAGTACGCTTGTGTATCGCTGTTTTGATGTCAAATTGATGCACTATTGCCTTGAATCATTCGTGTTCCCATATTCAAACCACAAATGCATTATTTGATCAAGAACATGTTAGGTAGCATTCAACATCAAAAAGTTATTTGTTTTATCATTTACCTACTCGAGGTTTAGCGGGAATTAAGCTTTGGGATGCTGATACGTCTTCAACATATCTATAATATTTTATTAATTATCTCATGCTATTGTATTATCACTTTTGTATGCTTTGGCCATTTTATATTATTTTCTGGACTAACCTATTAAATTAGTGCCTAGTGTCAGTTCCTATTTTTTGCTTCTTTTTTGTTTTCCAGAAAATCCATACCTACAAAAGTCCAAACACAACTAATTTTTTTCACGATTTTTTCTGGAACATAAGAGACACTAGAAGCTTCGGGGAAGGACAAGAAGACCCACAAGCCAAGTGTGCGTCCTGGGGGTAGGGCGTGCCGCCCTTGGCTTATAAATTCACATATATTCACAAACCCCTAAAGTGAGACCCGAAACAATTCTTCCACCGTTGAAAGCCTCTGTTCTGATGCGATCCAATCTGGAGCCATGTTCCAGCATTCTGCCGGAGGGCGGAATCATTGGGGAGGCTATCTTCATCAACCTTGTTGCCTCAATGATGATGTGTGCGTAATTCCTTTACGACCTACGGTTTCATAGTAGTAGCTAGATGGCTTTATCTCTCTCTCTCTCTCTCTCTCTCTCTCTCGATCTTGATCTTGATCTTGATCTTTAATACAATGATCTTCCCTAAGATCAATCCGATGTAATATTTGCGGCCTGTTTGTCAGGGTCCGGTGAATTGTGGGTTTATGATCACATTATTCATTGAATTTATATGAGCCTCTTGAGATTTATTTTTTTGCATAATTTTATAGCTTTGTATATGTCTCTGATCTATCCATCTACTTTGGCTGAAGTTAGATTGATTTAACTTCAGCGGGAGAGGTGCTTTGTGGTAAGTTCCATCTTGCAGTAATCTTGCCCTTTGATAGGAGGGCTAAAGGCACGTATTTGTATTGTTGCTACTAATGATAAAATGATGGGGTTTTGTCATATTGATTGGTCTTACTTTGTTTACATTATGTCATCTTGCTTAATGTATTACCCTGTTCGTCATAATCTAAATACTTTGACATTCATGCTGGATAGCAGTCTTGGGGTGGAGTAATAGTAGTATAGTAGTTGGATTAACGGTCTACTTGTCACGGATGTAACGCTTATGTAATGATTATGCCATTGATGATCATCAGAACTATGCGCAATTCTTTCAATTGTCCAACAGTAATTTGTTTACCCATTTTTGGTATGCTTATGAGAGAGATGGCTCTAGTGAACATATGCCCACCCACCCCCCTCCCCCACTCCATTTTCCACTAATACTAAGAAATCCTATAGTTACTTCATGTGCTTTCTTTTATTTTCTTTTTACTTTTGTTGCTTTGCCTATCACTATCGAATCTAATCTTGCAACTGGCAAGAACAAGGGGAGTGACGACCTGATACGTCTCCAACGTATCTATAACTTTGTATTGTTCCATGCTATTATATTATCAATCTCGGATGCCTTATATGCATTTATATGATATTTTATATCATTTTTGGGACTAACCTATTAACTCAGTGCCTAGTGCCTAGTGCCAGTTCCTATTTTTTTGCTTGTTTTTGGCTTTTCAGAAATACTGTACCAAAAGAAGTCCAGACGCCATGAAAATTTATGCTGATTTTTTTTGGACTAGAAGAGAGCCTAAAAGGTTAGGAGGAGGCCAAAAGAGCTACGAGAGAGCCACAAGCTCGCAAGGCGAGCCCCAAGGGGTTAGGCATCCCCTTGAGCTTGTGGGCCCCCCAGTCGCACCCCTTGACACAATTCCACATTTATAATTTCGAAAATATTCCAAAACCAACAAAGAGCCACCCGAAACACTGTTTCCGTCGCCGCAAGTTTATGTCTTCTGTGATCCCATCTGGAGGCCTTTTCTTGTACTCTGCCAGAGGGGGAATCGATCACGGAGGGCTTCTACCTCATCATTGTTGTGTTCCGGTGATGCGTGAGTAGTTTACCATAGACCTACGAGTCCATAGCTAGTAGCTAGATGGCTTCTTCTCTCTCTTTGATCTTCAATACAATGTTCTCCTTGGTGTTCTTGCAGTTCTATCCAATGTAATCTTATTTTGCGGTGTGTTTGTTGGGATCCGATAAATTGTGGGTTTATGATCTGAATATTCATTGAAAGTAACTGAGTCTTGTTCTGACTTTTATTATGCATGATTGTTATAGCTTTGTATTTATCTCTGATCTATCCATTTGGTTTGACCAACTAGATTGATTTATCTTCGGTGGGAGAGGTGCTTTGTAATGAGTTCAGTCTTGCGGTTCTCTATATCCCAGTGACATAGTAGGGGACAAGACATGTATTTGTATTGTTGACACTAAGGGTAAAACGACGGGGTTTATTCATATTGATTGGGTTTACTTTGTCTACGTCATGTCATCTTGTTTAAAGCGTTACTTGATACGTCTCCGTCGTATCTATAATTTTTGATTATTCCATGCCAATATTATTCAACTTTCATATACTTTTGGCAACTTTTTATACTATTTTTGGGACTAACATATTGATCCAGTGCCCAGTGCCAGTTCCTGGCTTTTGCATGTTTTATGTTTCGCAGAAAGCCAATATCAAACGGAGTCCAAACGGGATAAAACGGACGGAGAATTATTTTGGAATATTTGGGATTTTCCGGAGGAAGAATCAACGCGAAACGGTGCCCGAGGTGGCCATGAGACAGGGGGGCGCACCCTCCCCCCTGGGCGCGCCTGGCACCCTCATGGGCCACCCGTAAGGTAGTTGACGCTCTTCTTTTGCCGCAAGAAAGCTAATTTTATGAGAAAAATCTAGACGAAAGATTCACCCCAATCGGAGTTACGAATCTCCGGATATTAAAGAAATAGTGAAGGGGCAGAATCAGGGAACGCAGAAACAGAGAGAGATAGAGAGATAGATCCAATCTCGGAGGGGCTCACGCCCCTCCCAAGCCATGGGAGCCAATGACCGGAGGGCAAACCCTTCTTCCATATAGGGAGAAGGTCAAGGAAGAAGAAGAGCAAGGGGGGCTCTCTCCCCCTTGCTTCCGGTGGCGCCGGAACACCGCCGGGGGCCATCATCATCACCATGATCTTCATCAACAACTTCACCGCCTTCATCACCAACTCTTCCCCCCTCTATGCAGCGGTGTAACTCCTCTCTTACCCGCTGTAATATCTACTTAAACATGGTGCTCAACACTATATATTATTTCCCAATGATGTATGGCTATCCTATGATGTTTGAGTAGATCCATTTTGTCCTATGGGTTAATTGATGATCGTGATTGGTTTGAGTTGCATGTTTTATTATTGGTGTTGTCCTATGGTGCTCTCTATGTCGCGCAAGCATGAGGGATCTCCGTTGTAGGGTTTGCAATATGTTTACGATTTGCTTATGGTGGGTGGCGTGAGTGAACAGAAGCACAGACCCGAGTAAGTAGGTTGTTTGCGTATGGGATAAAGGGGACTTAATACTTTAATGCTATGGTTGGGTTTTACCTTAATGATCTTTATTAGTTGCGGATGCTTGCTAGAGTTCCAATCATAAGTGCATATGATCCAATAAGAGAAAGTATGTTAGCTTCTGCCTCTCCCTCAAATAAAATTGCAATAGTGATTACCGGTCTAGTTATCGATTGCCTTGGACAAATAACTTTCTCGTAACAAAAAGCTCTCTACTAATACTTACTTTATTGCTTCCTTATCTAAACAGCCCCTAGTTTATATTTACGTGCTCTTTATTATCTTGCAAACCTATCCAACAACACCTACAAAGTCCTTCTAGTTCCATACTTGTTCTAGGTAAAGCGAACGTCAAGCGTGCATAGAGTTGTATCAGTGGCAGATAGGACTTGAGAGAGTATTTGTTCTACCTTTAGCTCCTCATTGGGTTCGACACTCTTACTTATCGAAAGAGGCTACAACTATCCCGTATACTTGCGGGTCATCATTACTCCATTTTTTATGAACTCAATACCATAGATGCATGCTGGATATACATGATCATTGTTGTGAATACGTCATAACTATGTGCTTTTCTATCAATTGCCGAACAGTAATTTTTTTACCCACTGTATGATATGTGTTCGAGAGAGAAGTCTCTAGTGAAACTATGGCCCCCGGTCCTACCTTTATCACAATATCAAAACTAAAATTCCTTTGTTGTAATTTATTTATTTTTATTTTATTTTGCAATTTATCTATCTACCACCACAAGATTTAATCCTCGCAAGTAACGGGTCAAGGGGTTGACAACCCTCTAAGTCGCATTGGGTGCAAGTATTTGCTTTTGTTTGTGGAGGTGCTGTTCACGAGGCTTTATGTGATTCTCTTATACGTCTCCAACATATCTATAATTTTTTATTGTTTCATACTATTATAGTATCAATTTTGGATGTTTTATATAAAATTATATGTTATTTTATATCTTTTTCAGGACTAACCTATTAACTCAGTGCCAAGTTCTAGTTGTTGTTTTTTTGCTTGTTTTTGCTTTTCTAGAAATACAGTACCAAACAGAATCCAAACGCTATGAAACTTTTGACAATTTTTTCTGGACATAAGAGACCCTAGAAGCTTCGGGGCGAGACCAGAAGGCAAACGAGGAGACGACAAGGCAACAGGGCACGTCCTGATGCTTTATCTATTTGGATTGCTTCTTCTGCTTCTTCTTCTTCGTCGATCATAGGATGGGTTCCTGGTCGGCAGCCTGGGATTAGCAGGGTTGATGTCGTTCTTTTTTTTTGCTTGATTTCACCCATAGTCGGATCATGCTCTTCTATATGGTGTTTGTTATGTATTCATTTGGCGATGTTGGAAATATTCCCTAGAGGCAATAATAAAGTGGTTATTATTATATTTCCTTGTTCATGATAATTGTCTATTGTTCATGCTATAATTGTATTAACTAGAAACCATAATACATGTGTGAATACATAGACCACAACATGTCCCTAGTGAGCCTCTAGTTGACTAGCTCGTTGATCAATAGATGGTTATGGTTTCCTGACCATCGACATTAGATGTCATTGATAACGGGATCACATCATTAGGAGAATGATGTGATGGACAAGACCCAAATCCTAAGCATAGCACAAGATCATGTAGTTCGTTTGCTAAAAGTTTTTCTAACGTCAAGTATCATTTCCTTAGACCATGATATTGTGCAACTCCCGGATACCGTAGGAATGCTTTGGGTGTACCAAACGTCACAACGTAACTGGGTGGCTATAAAGGTACACTACAGGTATCTTCGAAAGTGTCTATTGGGTTGGCACGAATCGAGACTGGGATTTGTCACTCCATATGACGAAGAGGTATCTCTAGGCCCACTCGGTAATGCATCATCATAATAATCGCAATGTAACTAAGTAGTTAGTCACGGGATCATGCATTACGGAACGAGTAAAGTGACACTAGTAGAAAAAGGGGCAAATCTGAGACACATTAGTGCCGGTTTGATTTTGAGCCGGCACTAATGTGTCCAGTAGTTCTAGTTCCAATGGCTAGCTGGCCGTTCTCATTAGTATCGGTTCGTGGCTAACCTTTAGCACCAGTTTGTGCCACGAACCGGTGCTAAATAGAGTGCTGGGAGGGTGTTGTCAGTCTGGGGCCCGTCCAGCACCTTTAGTACCGGTTCGTGGCACGAACCTGTACTAAAGGTCGACGTACATAAACCCTTCGTCCACCCGAGCCACTCTGTTCTTCCCCTTTCCCCTCACTTCCTATGTTCTTCCCCTCTCTTCCTCGAGCTCCTCACAAATTTTGCCCAAAATTTGTCAAGATTTGAAGGCCCCCATCCATTCAAATGATCACAAAGGTTAGCAACTTTGCCCTTTCAACTCTCATTGCTAGATTAGCTCTTGCAATGCTTTGTATAGTGATTAATTTGGGAGGAATTATATTTGCTAGTATTTGATTTATATGCAATTTGAGGTAAAAAATAAAATTTAGTTCGCATATGTAGGTGTGGTTTACTTAGTGCCTTCTAAATCTCCGTCGTAACCACCGTCGATCGCCCGCACCGTCCCGTCACCGGCACCACCTTGTGGTGAGGCTCTTGTTCATGAATGTTTTACATTACCAAATTGATGTTTGTGTGATTTGGATATATAGTTACTCGTATAATTATCTTACCCGTACGTTGTTTGTTATACATAGTACCATGGTTTTGATATCCGTCCCCGTCGGCCCTCGTCCTTGTTATGATTCGGATGTGGTATATTCTCTTTTAAAACTAGTTGTTGCATTTTGTGTTTATGAAAAATTATGCCCATCAAGTTGACATAGATATTTTTATCTAGGAGGTATGTGAACCGGAAATTCCAACCGACCCTATTGTCGAGAGGTTAAATTTAGTTGAAAGAGAAAATGAGTATTTGAAAGAAAAATTGAAAAGAATTGAGGGGGAGAAGATGGAATTGGAGTTGCATGTTGCCGATGTCGTCGATGATCACAAGATCAAGATGGAGAAAATGAGGTTGAAGATTAGAAAGATTAGAAAATATGCCATTGATATTGTGTCTTGGTATCATTATGCTGTTGGATCAATTGTTACCTTAGTTGCGATCTTGATCGCATTTGTTGTTGCATTTAAATTCTTTAGCTAGAGAGTTATTTGTATGTTGCATTTAATTAAGTGATGTATATGAACTTTATGTATGAACTTTATGTATGAACTTGTATTAATTTGGTCTATTCAGTGTTGTGTAATGAAGATGAGCCAACAATGGATGTATGATGACCGATGCTCTCCCGAGTTCATTAATGGCGTGCATACTTTTCTGCTTGCCGCTGAGGCAAACAAGCGGGTGGATGGTTTTATACCTTGTCCATGTGTTGGCTGTAAGAATGGTCATAGTTACTCTATGTCAAGAACCATTCACGTCCACCTATTTGAGTCCGGTTTCATACCCCACTATAATGTTTGGACCAAGCACGGAGAAATAGGGGTTATGATGGAAGACAATGAAGAAGAAGAGGACGACGATGGCTATCCTGGCCATGGGTTCCCTGAATAAAATTGATACAACAGTGGGGGAAGAAGCTGAGCTAGCAATGCGGGAAGAAGCTGAAGAAGAGGCATCAGATGAGCCCGCTGATGATCTAGGTCGGGCCATTACCGATGCAAAGAGAAACTGTGCAAGTGATCTGGAGAGGACGAAGTTGCAGTGCATGTTAGACGATCACAAGAAATTGTTGTACCCGAATTGCGAAGGTGACAAAGAAAGTTGGGCACCACACTTGAATTGCTGCAATGGAAGGCAGAGAATGGTGTATCTGACAAGGGATTTGGAAAGTTGCTGGTAATGATAAAGAATATGCTTCCAAAGGACAACGAATTGCCCGAGAGTACGTATGAAGCAAAGAAGGTTGTCTGCCCTCTAGGGTTAGAGGTGCAGAAGATACATGCATGCCCTAATGACTGCATCCTCTACCGTGGTGAGTACGAGGATTTGAACGCTTGCCCGGTATGCGGTGCATTGCGTTATAAGATCAGTTGCGATGACCCTGGTGATGTCGAGGGCGAGCGCCCCAGGAAGAAGATTCCTGCCAAGGTGATGTGGTATGCTCCTATAATACCACGGTTGAAATGTTTGTTCCAAAACAAAGAGCATGTGAAGGCGATGCGGTGGCACGCAGAAGACCGTAAGAAAGACGAAAAGTTGAGAGTACCCGCTGACGGTTCGCAGTGGAGAAAAATCGAGAGAAAGTACTGGGAGGAGTTTGCAGGTGACCCAAGGAACGTATGGTTTGGTCTAAGCGCAGATGGCATTAATCCTTTTGGTGAGCAGAGCAGCAACCATAGCACGTGGCCTGTGACTCTATGTTTGTATAACCTTCCTCCTTGGTTGTGCATGAAGCGGAAGTTCATTATGATGCCAGTGCTCATCCAAGGCCCTAAGCAACCCGGCAATGACATTGATGTGTACCTAAGGCCATTAGTTGAAGAACTATTACAACAGTGGAATGGAACAGGTGTACGTGCATGGGATGAGCACGGACAGGAAGAATTTGACCTAAAGGCGTTGATGTTCGTGACCATCAATGATTGGCCTGCTCTCAGTAACCTTTCAGGATAGACAAACAAGGGATACCGCGGATGCACACACTGTTTGGATGATACCGACAGTATATATTTGGATAGTTGTAGGAAGAATGTGTACCTGGGACATCGTCGATTTCTTACGACAAGGCATCCCGTAAGAAAGAAAGGTAAACATTTCAAAGGTGAGGTGGATCACCGGACGAAGCCTCCCCACCGTACTGGTGCTGATGTACATGATATGGTCAAGGATTTGCAGGTAATCTTTGGAAAGGGTCCTGGCGGGCAACCTATTCCGAAGGACGCTGACGGATGCGCACCCATGTGGAAGAAGAAATCTATATTTTGGGACCTGCCATATTGGAAAGACCTAGAGGTCTGCTTTGCAATCGACGTGATGCACATGACGAAGAATCTTTGCGCGACCCTGCTTGGCTTTTTGGGCGTGTATGGGAAGACAAAAGATACACCAGAGGCACGGGAGGACCAGCAACGTATGCACGGAAAAGACGGCATACATCAGGGTCAGGCCAGCTACGCTCTTACCAAAGAAGAGAAGGAAATCTTCTTCAAATGCCTGCTCAGCATGAAGGCACCGTCTGGCTTCTCGTCGAATATAAAGGGAATAATAAATATGGCAGAGAAAAAGTTCCAGAACCTAAAGTCTCGTGACTGTCACGTGATTATGACGCAACTCCTTCCGGTTGCATTGAGGGGGCTTCTACCGAAAAACGTTCGATTAGCCATTGTGAAGCTATGTGCATTCCTCAATGCAATCTCTGAGAAGGTAATCGATCCAGAAATCATACCAAGGTTACAGAATGATTTGGTTCAATGTCTTGTTAGTTTCGAGTTGGTGTTCCCACCATCCTTCTTGAACATCATGATGCACGTCCTAGTTCACCTTTGCAAAGAGATTAACGTTTTGGGTCCTGTATTTCTACAAAATATGTTCCCCTTTGAGAGGTTCATGGGAGTCTTGAAGAAATATGTTCATAACCGTGCTAGGCCAGAAGGAAGCATCTCGAAGGGCCATGAAAATGAGGAGGTCATTGAGTTTTGTATTGACTTTATTCCTGACCTTAAGCCGATTTGTGTTCCTGAATCGCGGCATAACGGCAGACTGGAAGGAAAAGGAACGCTAGGAGGGCATCAAATAATATGTATGGAAAGACATTCTCTCACTGAAGCACACTACACAGTTCTACAGAATTCCACCTTGGTGGCTCCGTATATGGAGGAACACAAGAATTTTCTACACTCCAAACACCCGGAGAAGTCTGACGACTGGATTACACGCAAACAAACAAGGACTTTTGCCGGTTGGTTGCAGAAACGTGCCCTGAATGATGGCGATATTCAAAATGACCTGTACTCGTTGTCCTAGTTGCCATCTTTGAATATAATGACTTTCAAAGGGTACCAGATAAATGGGAATACATTTTACACAATCGCCCAAGATAAGAAGAGCACCAACCAAAACAGTGGTGTCCGCTTTGATGCAACAACCAACACGGGAAAGGAAACATAATATGGTTACATAGAGGACATATGGGAACTTAACTATGGAGGTGATTTGAAGGTCCCTTTGTTTCGGTGCAAATGGGTCAATATGACACGAGGCGGGGTAATGGAAGACCCGCAGTACGGAATGAAAACAGTGGATCTCAACAATCTTGCGTATGCAGACGAACCATTCGTCCTAGTCAATGATGTGGCATAGGTTTTTTATGTGAAAGACATGTCTACCAGGACGAGAAAAAGAAAAGATAAGGAAGCGAATGGATCATACGACGAGCCAAAGCGCCACATAGTTCTTTCAGGAAAAAGAAACATCGTGGGAGTGGATGACAAGACAGACATGTCAGAAGATTATGAAAAGTTTGATGAAATTGCTCCATTCACAATGAATATTGACCCGAGCATCCAGTTAAATGATGAAGATTTTCCATGGCTATGGCGCAAAGGGACACATGCGAAGAAAAAGTTTCACACCCAAAGATCTGGGATGTGATCGGCTTCACTATCATCACTTTCTTCTGTGTTTCACACCCAGGAGGGAATCACTGTAATAGTTAGGGTAGTTATGTGTTTTGGCATTTGAAACGCGAAGAAATTTTATGTGCAAACAAATTCTTTTCATGCATTTACTGATTTTTTTCCAGCTAAATGACCCTGAAATTGAAAAGCATTTCAAATGAACTCAGAAAAGGTTGAAAGTTGGCATGGTATCATAATTTCATCCAAATAGCATGTGCAAAAAAGTAGAGAGGGTTACGGCAAAAACTGGATGCACTTCATGTACAACATGGACGATCTCTTTCGAAGTATCAGGGTTTCCGACGAAAACTCAACTGTTAACAAGGCATTTCATTTTTTAAATAACCTAAGCATTACCAAATTGAATATAATGATAAAACACTGTCAGAACCCCGACTCAATGCCACATCGATCTAGCATGTAACACCTTATATCACTTTGCGGCCTCACGCACGGTATCCCCATGGGTGTCTCCTTACCTTTGCCCGGGACCGTTTGCGCCTTTTGGCACACGTATATGATAGTGTCGCTAGCATCCATATGATAAGGAGCCCAGGCTGACATGGCTAGTCGTAAACCCAAAGTGGCACAACCTTACAGGGACAGGCATCCATGACCCAGCATCGAACGTGTCGGTCATCAGCGAGTGAATCTAGGCTGTAGCACTGGGCTAACAGGACTCCGGTGAACCGGGCTGTAGCGGGCTAACAGGACTCCAGAATTCATCACGTGACATTTCCCCGAGGGGATAGACACAGGAACGAAGAAGGACACATGCCGGCCAGCCTAAGTGTTCCGGAGCAGTAGCAAGCTACCATGGCCCAGTGGAAACACAAGGAGCCATTTCCCGGTAAGAGAGGCTACTAAGGATAAACAACTAGATAGTCAGATTCCACACAGACCAAGCATTTCAATAACATACACACAATATGCTCGATATGTGCAAATACAACATGGCATCACAACATGACTCTACAACTCAAGCATTTATTCAATAGGCTCCGAGGAGCGAGATATTACAATCATGGGTCTCATGACCCAACATTCAGAGCAAGCAAGTCAAGCACAAGCGGAAGCTTAACATGTATGAGTACAGACATCTACAAAAGAAAAAGGCTGAGAAGCCTGACTGTCTATCAGATCCTGCCGAGGGAACAAGATCGTAGCTGAGGTAACAAGCTAAACGTCGAAGTCCACGTGGAACTACTAGCGAGACTGAAGTCTCTCTGCAAAAACATAAATTAAGCAACGTGAGTACAAATGTACCCAGCAAGACTTACATCAGATCTAACTACATATGCATCATTATCAACAAGGGGATGGTGGGGTTTAACTGCAGCAAGCCAGCTTGACTCGGTGGCTATCTTGAACTATGACTGCAAGTAACTCTTTTGAGGTGGCGCACACGAGTCCACATATTCACCATATCAATACACCACTATGGATCCGCTCCCGTTTCCCTACGAGAACGCCATCCATAGCACTCACGCTTATCTTGCGTATTTTAGAGTATCCACTTTCACTTGTCTATGAACTGTACAGGCAACCCAGAAGTCCTTTACCGCGGACACGGCTATTCGAATAGATCATATTAACCCTGCAGGGGTGTACTTCTTCACACACGCTCTCACCACTTACCGCCGTTTACACGACATGTACTCGGCAACCTTCAAGCGGAAGCCCAGCGAGGGTGTCAGCCATGACCTGACTAACCACACAAGTCTCTCGTCCAGGTTTATCGCCGATTCGGGTTCCATCCGCAAGGAGATCCGGCCGGGGTGTCGCTCACGGCCCCAAACGATGTGTGCAGGGTTCCCAAGCCCACCTCGACGGGTGGATCTACGCTTGGTACACCGTGCCACGGTGCCTAGTCTGTCCCAAGCCCACCTGTACCAGATGCCACTTGGTAGACTACTAACACAACCTACAAACACCAGAAACTAGTTGCAACTCCTGGACAGAGATCATGTTGATTAATAAGTCGAGAGGGGTCGAGTTACCGGAACCCAATGTGTGGTAGTAACTGTTCATGGATCACAAACACAGAACTCAGTTCCTGAGGATGGCTGCAATGAGACAACCCACCATGTACTCCTACATGGCCTCTCACCGCTACCTTTACCAAATCGTGTTCACACACTTAGCTCACACACAGTAGGACATGTTCACACACCTCCGATTCATCCCCGATGAATCAGACCTGACTCAACTCTAAGTAGTAGCAGGCATGAAAAACAAGCATGAATGAGTAGGCACAACATGGCTCAAACAACTCCTACTCATGCTAGTGGGTTTCATCTATTTACTGTGGCAATGACAGGTCATGCAAAGAATAAAGGGGTTCAGCTACCACAGCAATTAACAGATGAATCGTTGTTGTCCTAATGCAGTAAAAGAGAGCAGGAGCAAGAGAGTAGGATTTTATCGGAATGAACAAGGGGGTTTTGCTTGCCTGGCACTTCTGAAGATAGTATAGTTCTTCATCGGTGTCATCGAACTCAGCGTCGGAACAACGTCTACTGAGAGGGGACAAATACCGGCAAACAAGGAAGAACACAATCAATGCTATGCAAAAATATGATGCATGATCATGACATGGCAATATGATGTGGTTTGAGCTAATGCAACTAGCAACCAGATTAAATGAAGTTGGTTTGAATACAAGATTCAAATTCAAACTCCATATGTGATTATTCAAATGCCATTTAATTGATTTGACCTAACAGTGAACAAAAGTTGTTCTAACATGCATGAAAATGGTACAGATGGATAGATTGGATTTTTCTGATCATTTTTCATATATAAATTATTTCATTCTAAGCTACGGTTGAATTTATATGAATTTTGGAAGTTAGGGATATTTCCTGGAATTTCCTGGATTATTTTTATTCCAGAAAATGATTAATTGCATCGGCACTACATCACTGTGACGTCAGCGGTCAACAGGCTGGTCCAGGTCAAACCTAACCAATGGGGTCCACTGGTCAGTGACTCAGGGCTAGTTAGAGTGGCTGACATGTGGGCCAGGTCAAAGTCCACGTTAGCTTGGTCAAAACTGACGCATGGGCCTACTGTTTTAAATAACTAATCTAGTTATTTTTGTTAAGCAGTAAACTAACAGGTGGGTCCCACTGTCAGCGTCTAGTGTTAGACTAACATGGTTAGTTAGCCCTAATCTAATGACTGCCACACGAGCTAACCGGCGATTAGCTGCCGGTGCTAAGCAGGGTGCGACGGCGCTCCTCGTCCGGCCATCTCCGGCGACTAGAGCTCACGCGGCTGGGCTCTACGGATGCAGCGCATCGAGGCGCATCGGTTGGTGGCAATGGGTGGTGCCGGGGTGGACTACAGCGGCGACGGCAAGGATGACTGCGGCGGCCGGAGCTCGGCTAAGCGTGGGCGCGGTGCTGTAGCTCGTAGGCGAGTGAACGGAGGTGGTAGGCAGCACCTAAAGGGCAGCAGGAGCACGTCGGAGCTACTACGCGAGGCGGAGGTGCTCGGGGGCACGGAGCTCGCCGGCCATGGCGGACGGCGGCTTCGGGCGCTCGCGGGGCAGCGGCTACGGGGCACGCGCGAGAGAGAGAGGTGAGGGGAAAGGAAGAGGGGCTCACGGCGGACTCGCAGAGCAGCTCAATGGGCACGGGGAAGCTTTGGTTGCCGCGAATACGACGACGGCGATCCACGGCGGCGGAGGCCTAAGACGACGATGGTGGCGTCGCTTCGCGCGTCCCGCAGGCGCGAGCTTCGTCTTGGGGCTCCTTGGCTTCTAGGTGGAGCCTCTGGACAGCACAGAGAGGCGAGGGAGAGGCGATGGCCACGGTTGTGCTCGGCGGCAGCGACGACAGCGCTCGGTGGTTGCATGCGAGAGAGCCAGAGGACGAGAGGGAGAACGGCGAGTGAGAGAGAGGGAACAGGGGCTTCGAGGCATCTCCGTGGCGTTGCTAGAAGGGGCCGGGGAAGCAGGAGGTGGCCAGAGCAGCGTCGATGCTCGCCACGCACCTGGTTGTCCTCCTGGCAGAGGAGGAAGATGACAAGGGGGCGCTGGTGGGCTGGGCTGCCAGCTGGGCTGCCAGCAAGCTACACTAGCGGGCCGCAGGTGGGTGCAGGTAAGTCCTTCTGCTCTATTTTATATTTTCTGTTTTGTTTTCTATTCTCTGTAATTTGTTTTTGATTTAGTTTTCAAACTAAATCAAATTTACTGCTTCTAATAAATATTGTGTGGGCTAGTTGAGCTATTCCAGAGCCCCACACAAATTACAGAATCATTGGACTTATATTAAATATATAGCAAATATAAATCCAATGCAAATAGTTGTTGAATTAACTCCAATTGCCCAAAATAAATATTTATGAGCTCCTAAAAATATTGGTTTGAATTTTACCTCTGGCCAATATTTTCAGGAGAAACATGAACATTTTCTTGGACCTATTTGAAGAAATTTTTATCTTGGTCATTTTTAGAAATGATTTCCGAGGCTTTCACATGTCCCCATTTCAAATTCATTGAAATTTAAACATGATGCACACATGACTAGCTAGTCTAGGTCATACCAGAACTAGGGATGTGACAAACACACTAATATTAAACATAAGAAAAAAGAATCACTGAAAAATCTTTTTTTGAAGTTAAGTTATTCACAAACTAGTGATTCACACAAACTTCAAATAATTCAAAATTTAAACTATTCAAATTTGAAAACTAACGGCACTAACAGAAAGTTTGTAATTTTTGTACCTAAAGAAAAAATATTCACAAAGAAACTCTAAATATAGCAAAATACAAATCAAAAATAAATAAAACAAAAATAAATAAAGCGAAAACAATTAAGAAAATAAAAAATCCCGCCTACTGGGCCAAAGCGGCCTGCATACGACTAGGAACCCAACCTTTTGTTGGGCCAGGATGCAGGCCCGTGAAGGCCCAGTAGACCCATAGGGCAGCACTGGACAGGTAGGCCCAGTAGGCCTGCTTAGAAGAGCAGCTCGAGAGAGCTACCGCACTGGGGCTTATAAACCAGTGCGGTAGCCCCTCGACTAGCGAGGTGGGACTAAACTTGCGCACCGCCTGGAGCCAGCGCACCCCCTTTAGTACCGGGTGGTGGCTCCAACCGGTACTAAAGGGGGGGGGTCTTTAGTACCGGTTGGTGCCACGACCCGGTACTAAAGGGGGGGGGCGCTTCCAGCTGCTTGGCCTGGCCAAAACAGACCTTTAGTACCGATTGGTGGCACCAACCGGTACTAAAGGTCCATCCTATATATACAACAGTTGAAAAAAGTTCACTTCCCTCTCTGTTTCTTCCCTCCGTGACGCCGCCCTGCCCCGATCGACGCCGTCCCCGTCGACGTCGCCGCCCCCGCCCCTCGTCGCCGACCCCGGCCGTCCCCGTCCCTCGTTGCCGTCCCCGTCGACGTTGCTGCCCCGGCCGTCCCCATCCCCGTCGTCCCCGTCGCCGCACCCCGCCCCGTAGCCACGCCCCGCCCCGTCGTCGCCGGCCCGTCCCGTCATCGCCGCCCCGTCCCATCGCCCCGTCGTCGCCGCCACGTCGTCGCCTCACCGGTGAGCTCACCCTGGTCGCCATGTTCACACACACACATGTACACACTACACACACACGCACACACACACACATTATAGAATTTTAGTTATAGAATTTTTTTCTGTTTTTTAGTTATAGAAATGTTCGAAATTGTTCTGTTTTGTAGTTATAGAAATATTTTTAGAATTGTTAGTTATATAGAAATATTTTTTAGTTATAGAAATATTTATAGAAATGTTAGCAATTTTTCTGTTTTTTAGTTATAAAAATATTAGAAATGTTAGTTATATAATCAAAAATGTTAGAAATTTTAGAATTAGTTTTAGCTAGATGAATTAGATTAATGTCAATTAGAATTTTCATATATAGAATGTTAGATTAATGTTATGTTTTTGCGGGCATATAGTATTTGTTCTCGACGATATGCCCGGCCCGCATCCTCGCCGTCGACCCGTTCGTCACGACGTCATGCTTCAGAGGACCCATGTACGGGACTGGGCTTCGTCGGGCTGGCACTAGGAGGTGCTACCTGGAGGGGCGTGCCGCTTGGTGAGGAACCCGGCCTTGGGTTCCATCGTCGACCCTGATCTCCTTTGGTGTCGTTCGCGTGGGCCACATTCGATGCAGAGGCAGCCGGCACCGCCGGAGGTTGTGCGTCGCCGTGTCAGGGAGGAAGACGAGCACGTCCATCCCTACATGGCTGCTATGGACGACGTTAGGTTCTCCACTACTTGGCAGGTTCTTTGGGCAGATGATCGGAGATATGATCCTGTGATGGTTCCTGCTCTTTGGGTGTCCACCACCCGCGCCCCAGGAACCGCGAGTGGCGCCCTAGATTCTTCTGTAGTACTCGATTTTTATTACGTACCTAGCCAGTGATGTATTTGATATATAATATTCGAGATGATGTATTCGAAATTATATATATTATTCGAGACAATGATGTATTCGAGATTATATATTAATCGAGACGATGCATATATATTATGTACTATATGATTCAGTTTTTCCTTATTGATTGCATCCATGCATTGTAATTTGAATACTAAATTGTTTTATATTTCTTCTATATTAGTAAAGTAAAAGCTATGGCAGACAATACCAGCAGAGAGAGAGAAGAGGAATTGTTCGACATCATATGCAGCACTCACAGGCTAGATGATCTGAATGAAGCAATGACGGCTCCCAATATCTGAACAATACCGGAGAGGGTGATGAAAAGATATTCGATCTCGACGACCGAGCTGATGAGGTCATGAACTATGATTATGATTATGATGACACAGACAATGTTTGTGATGACACAGACAATGCTGATGTTCAAATAACAAAGACTACCGGCGAGGTATATTTATATAAGCATGCATCATGGTGATCATCACATGTTTTTTTATTGAAGATATATTAACGAATCGATCTTTCTTCTTTCAGCCCTTCGGACTGAGAAAATCTGCTTCTATAGACAGGAAGACAAAGCGAGGCCCGAGCAGATTGTTGAAGGATGGTGTAAAGTACCACATCAAATCCACCAAACTTAGTGGTGAACCCCTCACGCCTAAGAACGTTGCAGACAAGTGGACTCGTCAGTGCAGAGTTCTTGTGAAGGACAAACTCCCGATCTCCATTCAAGAATGGAAAGAGCCAAAGACTAAATGTCCAGGTGTTACTTGGGTCGACGACAGAGCCAAAAAAGACCTTTTGAAATCTCTGATGGAACATTTCACCCCACCAGATCATTTCACTGAAGCAGATGTGGAGAAAGTCAAGGCCGCTGCTCTTAAGAAGATGGCAATTGCATTCAACACCCACAAGAAAACTGTATGGGCCAACTACCTCGCTAATGAAAGGAAGACTCCAGAATTCACGGGAACACTGGAGAAGCAAAGAGAACACTGGGACGATTTCGTGACCTTCAAGGATTCAGAATTATCTAAGGAATGGTCGATGAAAAACATGGCAAATGCCGCAAAAAAGACGCAGTTCCATAGGCTGGGTCCAGGTGGCTACGCGGTGGGATTGCCTAAGTGGGATAAGTATGAGCAACAGATGGAGGATGCAGGGGTCACTCCGGTTACTAGGAACTGACCCCCCAGGTGCAGAACTTGGTTCTATGCGCATGGGGGGGCGTTGGACCCGAAGACAGGTGAAGTTTCGCGGAAGGCAAATCTAAAAGGATCCGAACAAAAGATAATTGATGCTATAGAAGAAGCTCGAAGGGGGTGTTCACGCCCAACAGAGAGAACGACGAGCTTACAGCCGCCCTGGGAAATCTTGAACACCCGGGAAGAACATGAGGCAAGGGCGTTATTCCCTGGTATGAGGGCTTTTCAGAATGGAACGAGGACTACAGGACTCGTGCAAGAAGGAAGATGGAGGAGGAGAAGAAAAGGAAGCTGGAGGAGGAGCAGAGGAAGCAGGACACAGAACACCTTCAAGGCCTAGAAGCAAGGCACGCGGACCTGGCACTCAAATTCCAGCAGCAGCAGCAATAGATCGACTCACTTAGCCAGGAAAGGGGGTCTCACCAGCGGCAGCAGCAAGCGGATGGTCGTCTAGCATTGGATAGCACCGTCCCATCCATGCCGAGAAGCACTGTTGGTTCTGCCCCGGGCGACACACTACTGGATACATACCCTATGGATGACATCATAGAGAACACTAACTGCGAGCTATACTCCAAAATGAAGAACATATCCATGAAGGTGGCGGACGGCGTTGCTTTTCAATTTACCCCCGAAGCAACCTTCCATTGCATCCCGATTCAAGAGGGCTATGCTCGTGTCATGGTTGATGAAGTGGTGGACCCACATTCGGGGCTACAGCTTGACATTCCTGGAGGTGAAGACGAGCGCACACTGGGAGAGGCCATACATCGTATCATCCTATGGAGAAAGGATTGCATCATCTTTCCAAGTCCACTGACACTACATCCTCTGCCGACTGCTCCTCGAAGTCCGCCACCGAGTTAGCAGACTCCCGCTCCTCCAAGTCCACGAACGCGTGAGTCGACTCCTCCTTGAAGTCCGTCACCTCCTCCAAGTCCCCGAACGCGTGAGCTGACTCCTCCAGTTTCAAGTCCGGCACAGCGTCATGCCACTTCTCCGGTTTCAAGTTCGGCATCGTGTTAGGACACACCTCCTGCTTCAAGTCTGGCACATTGTTAGGCCACTTCTCCTGCTCCAACTCAGCCACGGCAGCCGTCTCCGCCGTCTCAGCAATCGTAGAAGAGACACGCCGCAGGTATGGTGCGTAGCGGTACGAGTCGAGGTAGTTCAGGATGTACAGGCGGAGACAAGCGATATAAATATGGTCGAAGCCTCGCTCCTCTTCCTGAGAGGCCTTACGACATGACTAAGGAGCAAAACGCAGCCATAGTGCAGGCCCAAGTGGACGCCCATTTTGGACCGAAACTGGCACCGCCGCCAAAGGAGAAAGTGCCTGAGAAAACGACTGACCACTTCATTTGTATGGCTAGAGAACCAGCTCCCAAGCCTGTTGACTCAGACTATGAGCGCCAAATCAGGAAACTACATCGAGAACGGCTAAAGAAGGAAGCGAGCTCGAGCTCGAGCCAACAAGCAGCAGGCCAAAAATGCAGGAAAATTGTTCCCCAGCTGGGAGAACAGGAGGCGCAATCGATCCCCCCGCTTGTTGTGCCAACAACACATGAGAGGAGGCCGCGCGCCCAATATTATTGTGGGAAAACCGTTAAAGTTCCCCAGCTAGGCGATGTGGTAAAAACGGAGGAGCATATAATGCAGGCTGAAATGCTCAAGATCTCTATTGGACAACTCCTCGAAATTGAGCCCATGTCTCTGCTTAGAGAGGAGGAAATATAACGGAAATATGTCCGGGACCAACCTTTGGTCGAGCCAGACAAGGTCAAGAACCTCCCAACAAGAATGTATGAATTGTTTCAATGGTACATGAACGTTACCAAGATTTCCAATCGAGAGTCCCTCATGGTGAATGTCAAGAAGGAGCATTACTACCATGAGAAAGCTCTGTGCGTTGAGTATTCAGAACTATTTCAGTTATACAATCAAGACGCACTCGAAAAATCTCTCGTCAGTTGCTATTGTTTGAAGTGATCTCTTTCTGTAATTTTTGATCAATCATTACATGTAATTATCCTCACTACTATATGTTCTTTTCTATGGTATTATATGCAGGATGAAGATGTATGAAATGAAAAAATCTGGACGCTATGGCATTGGGTTCATTGACCCAAATACCATTAATGAGTACACATGGAATCTTCCAACTTCTCAAGCAAGTGTAGAGGAAAGCATGCTAGAGTTCTTGAAGTTCCTCAATACCAATGAAGATATACTACTTCCTTACAACTTCACATGAGTTAATACAAATTCTGTTTTTGCTTACTAGCTAGCTAGATGTTAATAATTAAGTGTATACGGTTTACGATATATAGTTGATTAATTTTATGCACATGCCCGCTTAATTAAGACATGCAAACGTGTGCGCATGCAGTTTCCACTGGATCTTGTTAGTCATTAAAGTTGACAAAGCAACAGTTGAAGTACTCGACTCACTACTTAAAGAAGATAAAGACTACACCATCATGAAGGGGATAGTCAACAGTAATTTCAATCATTATTAACTATATCTCGGCCTATATTAGTTCGTCATTTCCTGATATGAACTATTTAATAACCCCTTTATTGATTTTCTTTGCTGGCGGGCAGGGCTTGGGCAAAGTTCATCAAGGTGACTCCAGGGAAATGGCCAAAAAAGTTGTTTTGGCATCGACCAAGGGTAAGTAATTAAGTAGTACTAGCTAGCTAGACATCTCCTTAATTCTTATTTCAATACCATTAATTAATTATCATGCTCGATTAATCATTATCTGATTCAATTCCGTTCTCGTAAAGGCCCTGAAGCAGGCACCGGGGAATGATCTGTGTGCATTCTACGTTTGCGAGAACATTGGCATGATGGCGTCCGAAAGGAGCAGATCTCAAAGACAGGACTGGGTACGTTGTCAGAACTCTATTCACACCATTATCGATATCTTGTAACACAACTAATACACATGCATATTGATCTCCTTCTTAACAGTTCAAAGAGGTGCGGGATAAGCTCCTACCAGCGGACCGCATACTAGCACTTCAAGAGGAAATAGCCGGATTTTTGCTCGACCAGGTCATAGATCCCAAAGGAGAATACTATTACCCGCTACCACCCCCATGAACCACTTGTCATCGTGCATGCTCCGAAGGCACCAAGGCAACATGTAGGAGAAATTTTATATGTATATACATGTGTATGTGTGAATAGTTAATGGTGTTGGTTGTGACACATTCGATGATATTATATATATATATATATATATATATATATATATGCGGTTCTACGTACGAGAAAATCTATTTATATATATGCATAACACGTACAATTTGTAGTATCGTGAAATACCAGCAAACAAAAAAGAATTAAATTGAAAATAAAGACAAATTGAAAACACAAAATTAAAGCAATTTTTTTTAAAAACACCCAAACATTTAGTACCGGTTGGTGTTACCAACCGGTACTAATGTCCTACATGCACCTGGGCCTGGCTCATGCCACGTGGTGGCCCTTTAGCGCCGGTTTGTGACGAACCGGTACTAAAGGGGGGGACCTTTAGTGCCGGCTAGCGAACCGGCACTAAAGGCCGGTTCTGTACTAGTGTGACTTGCCGGTAACGAGATTGAACGAGGTATTGGGATACCGACGATCGAATCTCGGGCAAGTAACGTACCGATTGACAAAGGGAATTGTATACGGGATTGCTTGAATCCCCGACATCGTGGTTCATCCGATGAGATCATCATGGAACATGTGGGAGCCAACATGGGTATCCAGATCCTGCTGTTGGTCATGTCTCCATGATTCCCGAACCCGTAGGGTCTACACACTTAAGGTTCGATGACGCTAGGGTTATAGGGAAAGTTTGTATGTGGTTACGGAATGTTTTTCGGACTCCCGGATGAGATCCCGGATGTCACGAGGAGTTACTGAATGGTCCGGAGGTAAAGAATAATATATAGGAAGTGAGGTTTTGGCCACCGGAAATATTTTGGGTGTCACCGGTAATGTACCGGGACCACCGGAAGAGTTCCGGGGGTCCATCGGGAGGGGCCACCAGCCCCGAAGGCTTGCATGGGCCAAGAGTGGGAAGGTACCATCCCCTGAGTGGGCTGGTGCACCTCCTACCAAGGCCCAAGGTGCGGCTAAGAGGAGTCAGGGAAACCCTAGGCGCAGATGGGCCTAAAGGTCGACCCTAGGGCGCGCCCCCCTCTCCCCCTCTTGGCCGCCCCCCTCCAATCCCATCTAGGGCTGCCGCACCCCCTAGGGTGGGAACCCTAGAGGGGGAGCATCCACCTCCCCTCCTCCTATATATATTGGGGGTTTTGGGGCTGCCAAAGACACGAGTCTCTCTCTCTCTCTCTCTCTCTCTCTCTCTCTCTCGGCGCAGCCCTACCACTCCACATCCTCGTCCTTTGTAGTGGTTGGCGAAGCCCTGCTGGAAATCACGTTGCTCCATCACCACCACGTCGTGGTGCTGCTGCTGGATTTGTCTTCCCCAACCTCTCCCTCCACCTTGCTGGATCAAGGCACAGGAGACGTCACCGGGCTGCACGTGTGTTGAACACGGAGGCGCCGTTCTTCGTCGCTTAGATCGGAATCGACCGCAATCTGAATCGCTGCGTGTATGACTCCTCCAACCGTGTTCTTGTAACGCTTCCGCATTGCGAGCTTCAAGGGTATGAAGATACACTCCCCTCTCTCTTGTTGCTAGAATCTCCATATATTGATCTTGGTGATGCGTAGAAAATTTTGAATTTCTGCTACGTTCTCCAACATTGGCATCATGAGCTAGGTCTATTGCATAGATTCTATGCACGAGTAGAACACAAGTAGTTGTGGGCGTTGGTTTGTTCAATTTTCTTACCGTTACTAGTCCTATCTTGTTTCGGCGGTATTGTGGGATGAAGCGGCCCGAACCGACCTTACACGTACGCTTACGTGAGACGGGTTCCACCGACTGACATGCACTTGTTGCATAAAGGTGGCTAGCGGGTGCCAGTCTCTCCCACTTTAGTCGGATCGGATTCGATGAAAAGGGTCCTTATGAAGGGTAAATAGCAATTGGCATATCACCGTTGTTGCTTTTGTGTAGGTAAGAAATGTTCTTGCTAGAAACCCATACGAGCCACGTAAAACATGCAACAACAATTAGAGGACGTCTAACTTGTTTTTGCAGGGTATGCTATGTGATGTGATATGGCCAAAAAGAATGTGATGAATGATATGTGATGTATGAGATTGATCATGTTCTTGTAATAGGAACCACGACTTGCATGTCGATGAGTATGACAACCAGCAGCAGCCATAGGAGTTGTCTTAATTTATTGTATGACCTGCGTGTCATTGAATAACGCCATGTAATTACTTTACTTTATTGCTAAACCGTTAGCCATAGTAGTAGAAGTAATAGTTGGCGAGACAACTTCATGAAGACACGATGATGGAGATCATGATGATGGAGATCATGGTGTCATGCCGGTGACGAAGGTGATCATGCCATGCCTCAAGATGGAGATCAAAGGCGCAAGACGATATTGGCCATATCATGTCACTTTATGATTTTCATGTCATGTTTGTCATGTTTACATCTTATTTGCTTAGAACGACGGTAGCATAAATAAGATGATGCCTCATAAAATTTCAAGAAAGTGTTCCCCCTAACGGTGCACCGTTGCGAAAGTTCGTTGTTTCGAAGCACCACATGAATCACTACAAGAAATATGTCAACTTGTGACCACCACTATTGGTCACTGAAAGTTCATGGGTTTTCATTTCCGACCTTTTTGTGACCAAAAACAGAAGGTCAAAAGTTGGCGGTCATAAACTGAAACTAACGACCTTCTTTGGGATAAGGTCGTAGACGTTTACGACCAAAACAAAAGGTTGTGGAACCCATGACCTTTTGTTTTGGTCACTGGCTGTTTGCCAGGCCACGTCGGATCCGACGTGGCAATCTGACGTGGCAAAATTGCAACCAATTGAAAAGGTCGTTACTTAGAATGAGCCCGGTCCAATTCTGTCTTTTACATGGGCCGAGCACATTAATTCAGCCTTTTTAGTCATCATTTTTTTGTCATTCTGGTCGACTACATGGGCCTGGCCTAATATTTCAGCCTTTTTGTTTCTGGGCCATGGCCTTCTTTCTTAATACTCAGTTTTTCTTTTTTTAAGGGGTCCACTAGTCAGATTGGGCCACAGTTGTCAGGTTCTGATCAACGGGTCCCAAATGTCAGAGTAATATTCTTCTTATTTCAATTTAACTGTAATAAATAACCAGTATTTAAATTGGAACAGACCACATAATACTTCAAATAATATCAGCTCGTTTTAGTATAGAGATCTTAGAAGCTCATTTCAGTACAGACCACATAATACTTCTTAGTTGTACAAATAACACGTGATACAAGCTCTTAGCATATACTTTACATGCTCTAGAAGTGTAATAACAGTTACAAGCTCTACAAGTATAATACAAGATAGCCATCAGAACTCTACAAGTGTTATGTTCTTCAGCATTGAGCTCCTTCAATAGCAATCAAAAATTAGACACCTGCTCCTGTCATGAATCAGCAGAGAAGAATTAGAAAACAGAAGCCAAATATACTATGAATTGGCCATTAAAAAAAGGACAGATGCCAATATAGTATGAATTGACCATTCAAAAAAGGACAGTTATTTAGAATGACAACATAAATTCAGCTAGTACCATGCTTTTTGTTCTCCAGCTACTTAAAATGAGGTACTCATTCAACAAGAAAACAGAGACAAATATGCATTGCGCAAGTGCAGATCATGCAAAAGACTTCACTGCAACACATTGTGCCTAAAACAAAATACCATTCTACTACTGGCAAGATCTAACAATACTAGTCAGCAGAAGCATACTAACATCACAAAGGTAGGAGAGTATAAAGTGATGATCTAGATTGAGTTACCATCGGTGAGGAGGTCGATTATCTCCATGGTGTGCTTGATGATGCGTACAACCATGATCTTCTTGCCATTGCATCCATGCACTCGGTTATGGGGGTACCAATGCATAGTAGAACAAAAACACCACATTAACCCACGGCTTCAAGTACAAGCTAACTATATATCAAGTGGCAATGAAAATAAGTTGAGAAAAACACTAGAAATAATTATAACATGTCATGCAAAGTTCAAAGAGAACAAACATATGCATGCCAAGGTGAAATATTACAAAGAAAGCACTCATCAGGTAGCAGTGCATACAAAATAGTTGTTTTAGTAGTAGCAAATACTCTCTGTTAGCAGTAGTAAAGACTCATGCAATACCAAATTCAAAGATTTTTTGTTGTAACTAACAGAAGTATGGAACAATAGTTAACAACTCAAGTCAAAAAAGGTAGGAGTGTATCTCTAAGAGACACAACTGATACTGATCAAAGATAATAACAAAGCACAAAAATAGGTAGGTACATTAACTTCTTTAAAGACAATAAGAAGGGCCAACGGATTCACATGTTACATCAGCATGAAGTTACAATGGCAGATGCCAGGTGTTAAATGGATATGGCACAAAAACTATGCTCATAAATATTCCATGTACTGTATGAGCAATACTATTTCATGCTAATGTATGAGCATACAAGATGCAATAAAGAGAGCTCATATAGTTCACTAAGCACACACTAACAAGCTAAGATAACCTCTTATATTGATATCATCGTTGCCTACCAGACTGCTGAAAAATATTCCATGTAATGTTTAAACTAGAGACAAATCTAGGGAGGAATCAAACAGTGGAATCAGATACAAATTAAGCAAAGATAAATTATATTACACTTATAACAACCAGGATGTCGTTCAGGATTGTTTTTTTTGTTTGCCACTGATTGATGAAGCTACTAATCTAGATTAAATGCAGACAGTAGTAGTAGCAGCATAGCAGTATATATATTAATTTGACTAAACTGAACCAACACCACAAGTCTGCATATAATGAAGTTACTAGGTAGGGATCATATAACATGAGGCAGATGGATGATTAGCAAACATGTTAGGTGGCCAAGAAATGAACAACATATAAAATACTCCTACTACTGTAGTAGTTAAGATGACGAGACAAAGGATAACAACATGCAGAGTTCCTAATGCACTGGTGTGGCCCAACTTGGCTGCACCACACCGAGGCACTGTTGTTCCATCAAGCTCGACCATGTGGAGGGCTTCATCATCGCCGTGGAGGTCCCGGTTGTCGTCCTGGTCCATGGAGTGTGAACCTTATTATTTCATTTCAGAGAAAGCGTGAAACGTGCATGAGGTATAGTACAGAGAGAAGTTTGTGTGTGCATGTATATGAAACGTGCATCACGAACAAGTTACGGGTACGCGAGAGAGATACCTGTATAAAAACTGTCATGTCTCTCTTCATGGCAATGTCAGGGGCAATAGCCAACACCTTGTTTACCCATACAAGAGCCTGACTTGCAGCTTTCTCAACGACCACATCGAAGACCTCTAGATTAAGCAGTGGTGGAAGAGGTCTGCAAACAACAGTACTTGTTATTGCAATATTTGCATAAATATATGAAGTAGGAGTACAAAACAATGCTACGCAATAATCGATTAAGATGAACTGACTAGTTTATAACTAGTCTCCATCAATTTAACAGAAACCCACTTTGTGACCAAGGGCAACAAGCTCTTAAAGATGATTATGGATTGTCCATGTTGAAAAACAAATGTGGAGCACTTAATATAAATAACTACCGAAACGCAGAAAGATGGCTTTTCCAAGAGCCCACACGTCATAATCACAGTATATGCTAAGAGATAAAGGACATGTGCTAGCAAAGGAATATCAAACTGTTGTCATAACTACTCTAGTTTGGGTCCTAATCTGTATATACATCATGCATCAGTGACCATGGAGTAGTAAGGCAGGCCGATCGCCAATGAGAGCAAAGTGCGGAGTAAATTAAGGGACAGACTATAGCTAAATTCCAAAGCGCCCAGGCCCAAATTCTACAATAAGTCTGAAGTACAGTGATATACTACATTGTAGCAAGCCAACTGGAAGCCTTCAGTTTGAACAATACAACAATCAATTCAGCAGTAAGATCATACAACTACAACAAAGCAGGGCATGATTCAGTTATAATCTGCACGACTGAAACTGCTCAAATTTTGGTCCTAGTCTACAGGTATGCAGCACGCATCAGTGACCACAGAGCATACGACCACAGCAAAACAGGGGAGTAATTCAGTTCTAGTAGATCAGATCTAGAACAAGAGTTACTCCTACTCCCACAGCAAAACAGTGGCACCCCTATTCTAAAGAAGGCCATGGCCACACATGCATGATTGCTTGCTAGCTTTTCACTGATTTTGACTGCAACCAACAAGAAGCAGCCATAATGGCAGTCCCAAAAAAACAGAGGCTCATAAGTGACAGAGAGCCCGACAGAGCTGAGGAGGGAGGGCTTATACCTATCCTATTCTTCTGAAGAAACGAAACCAGATGCATATGCCTAGGCTGGGGAACCAACGAGGAGTAGGCAGGTATGGCCACGTCCAACGACATGGCTGGTGATGTCTGACCAAGTGCACCTCCGAGAGGAAGGAAGCCACGGCGCATGAGGCAAGGGAAGGGAAGCTAAGGAGAGAAGATCAAATCGAGAGAATACCTTACCTCGACGAGCAGTAGAAGGACGCGGATGGCCTCGTCGGCCAAGCAGAAGCAAACGATGACATGGAGATGAGATGGAGCCCCTCCGCGTTCATCACGGAATCACTCTGCACGGGGCTGTTTCGATCCGTCAGGGCGAACCACAGCGGAATGGATGGGGAATTGGGGAAGGGGGGAAAGGGACTGAACCTGAGGAGGTTGATTCGAGGAGCGCCTGCGTGGAGGTCCTCCTCGAGCGCATAGACGTGGTCCTGAAGGCGGCGGCGCAAGTCCTAGGAGACGGCGACGTTGAGGCGGAGTGAGCCGGCGGGCACGGGGATGCAGGGGGCATACTTGGTCGGGCGCAGCACCCTGCCCACGCCGCGGGCAAGCCACTTGTCCAGCTGGTGGTGGTGTTGCATGATGGCAGCGCCCTGGACCAGATCCGGTGCTGCACCTCTAGCCCGCGGATCCAGAGCTCGATCGCCATGGCTGCGCCGCGTGCTAGGGTTTTGGGCGCTCGGGAAAGAAGGGAAAGGTGGGGGGCGCCAGTGGTGGTGGGGTAGAGGAGAGGGTGGGGGTTTCCGGCGGTCTCAGAGGAGGTGAGTGGCGCGCGCGGGCGGCAGAGGGGAGGGGAGAGAGGAAGGAGAAGAGAGCGAGGGGAGAAAGAAAGGAGGCGGGGGTGGATGGAAAATGTCCACAAGGACTACGGTTTCGGCTTAGGTGGGCTTGGGGTGAGGACTGTCGTTGGATCCGCGAGCATCCGACGGTGTTTGATCCACGATCCGCGTGATACACCCATAGACCAATCAAAATGCAGCACACGGATACGATGTCATGACCATTTAAATTGGTCGTAGTTGACTAAAAAATTGGTCATGGTTAATTAAAAATTCATTTTCCTTTTTTCAAGTGCCGAAAATGATTTTTTTGTGAAGGGCCTACAATATATTTGTTGCAAAATTAGACCAAATCAATTTTATAAAATATTAGAACATACTTAATGTATAATTGACCAAATACTTGGGTGTCAAAAGTTTTGATTCACCTCTCATGAAAAAGATAAATTTCCGCCGATCCAGCTGGAAACAAGTCAAATTTGAACTACAGCTACCTTACAGTTTGTTATTTATTTTTTCCAAAAATCATTTTTTGGTACATAACTATCTATTTAATCAAAGAAACATCAAAAAAATTCGAAGATTCAACTACTAGCTAGGAACGGTCATTCCCGCCGTTTTGACCGCATTTTGAAATGGGCATAAAAATTTCAAAAAAATCAAAAAATTGGAAAACCTTCGCATTGTGTCATTATATGTGACCAAGTTACCAGGAAAAATAATAAACTTTTAATATGGCAATTATTTTAAAAAAGTGTTCTCAGAAATGAGCTATCATGTGTGAAGATTCATGGCTTTCAAGTTAAATGATAAATCTTCTGGCCACATTCATGGCATAGTTTGTTCAAATGATCTCATATTGTGCACAAGGGTGCATATTGGAATGGCAAACAATGTTGCCTCAGGAAGTTTTCATTTTCTTTGGACGAAAAAACCATTTTCCATTTTTTGAGTGCCCAAAAGGAGGTTTTCTTGTGAAGGAACTCCCAAATAATTGTTGCAAAATTGGACCAAATCAATTTTCTAAAATAATAGGACATATTTAATGCACAATTAAAAAATGGTTGGGTGTAAAAAGTTTTGATCCACCTCTGGTGAAAAAGACATATTTCCGCTGATTCAGTTGGAAGCGGGTCAAATTTGAACTGCAGCTGGCTCATAGTTTTCTATTTATTTTTTCCAAAAATCATTTCTAGGTACATAAGTATCAATTTAGTCATAGAAACACCAAAAAAATTCCAAGATTCAACCACTAGCTAGGAACGGTCAAGCCCGCCGTTTTGACCGCATTTTGAAACGGGCATAAAAAATTCAAAAAATTCAAAAAATTGGAAAACCTTCGCATTGTGTCATTATATGTGACCAAGTTCCCAGGAAAAATAACAAACTTGTAATACGGCAATTATGTTAAAAAAATGTTCTCAGAAACGAGCTATCACGTGTGAAGATCAATGACTTTCAAGCCAAATGATCAATCTTATGGCCACATTCATGGCATAGTTTGTTTAAATGATCTCATATTGTGCACAAGGGTGCATATTGGAATGCCAAACAATGTTGCCAAAGCAAGTTTTCATTTTCTTTGGACAAAAAATCCATTTTCCATTTTTTTCGAGTGCCCAAAAGGAGGTTTTTTTGTGAAGGACCTCCCAAATAATTGTTGCAAAATTGGACCAAATAAATTTTCTGAAACACTAGGACATATTTAATGCACAATTAACAAAATAGTTGGGTGCAAAAAGTTTTGATCCACCTCTGGTGAAAAAGACAAATTTCCGCCGATTCAGTTGGAAGCGGGTCAAATTTGAACTGCAGCTGGCTCATAGTTTGCTATTTATTTTTTCCAAAAATCATTTCTAGGTACATAAGTATCAATTTAATCATAGAAACACCAAAAAAATTCCATGATTCAACCACTAGCTAGGAACGGTCAAGCCCGCCGTTTTGACCGCATTTTGAAACGGGCATAAAAAAATCAAATAAATCAAAAAATTGGAAAACCTTCGCATTGTGTCATTATATGTGACCAAGTTTCTAGGAAAAATAAACAACTTGTAATACGGCAATTATTTTAAAAAAGTGTTCTCAGAAATGAGCTATCACGTATGGAGATCAATGGCTTTCAAGCCAAATGATCAATCTTAAGGCCACATTCATGGCATAATTTGTTCAAATGATCTCATATTGTGCACAAGGGTGCATATTGGAATGGAAAACAATGTTGCCTAAGGAAGTTTTCATTTTCTTTGGATGAAAAAACCATTTTCCATTTTTCGAGTGCCCAAAAGGAGGGTTTTTTTGTGAAGGACCTCCCAAATAATTGTTGCAAAATTGGACCAAATCAATTTTCTAAAATACTAGGCCATATTTAATGCACAATTGACAAAATGGTTGGGTGTAAAAAGTTTTGATCCACCTCTCGTGAAAAAGACAAATTTCCGCCGATTCAGTTGGAAGCGGGTCAAATTTGAACTGCAGCTGCCTCATAGTTTGCTATTTATTTTTTCCAAAAATCATTTCTAGTTACATAAGTACCTATTTAATCATAAATACATGGTTTGGTGGAGATACGTCGAGGTTTGGGCGGTGGCCGAGGGCCCCAACTCTAGAGCACGTGAACTCACATGCCTGGTGCAAGGTCACCGCGTGACCTTGGCGTTGACATGCATTCTGGGAGGCCTAGGCATGTCTAGTGGGTTGGGCACTCCCCAGCTAGGTGCTAGGAAGAAAATTACAACATGAGATTCTCACAAGGAGACTGATCGATGCTCAAACATGAATTAGCAGCCAAGTGTTTGATTGGCGGTACGAGAAATGTACATGGCTAATGGGCGTGAGTTTTGGCTGAGGATGATTAGTTACTAAGAAGAATTTGTTCACAAATTTTCAGCTCCAAAGGAGGAGCCTAGGTGGTACTTGCTTTGCAAAGTACCACACTGGACATAAATACGAATGTTGAAGTTGGGCTCAAAATAATAAATGGATTGAGCTGGCATTTGGTGTAGGATGATATTTGGGCATAGGAAAGCACTGTAGAAAATGGATACTATTTGGACATGCCAAAGTGGTACTTCCTTCATAAAGTGCTGCTCTCAACAGAATAGGAAAATGAATATTGTTGAATTTTTTTTAACTAGGCAAGGTTTTTGACATATTTGATGAAGATATGATCCAAACAATTTATGGGAATTTTTGGAATAACAGAAATATAGGTTGCTTCACAACCTAGGGCAAAAATTGACACATGGACATGACACATAGGCAAAACTGATGAGATGGCGCCTAGTCATCGCAACCCACCACAATTTACAAGGCTATGACCATCTATATTGGTCGTTAACAACTAGAAATAAGGCAGTGGACTAGCGATGTTTGCTTCATGACCATTTCGTGTAAGGAAATTACGACCTTTCTGACCAAAATGGTCGCAATGGTTTAGGGTTTGGAGCCCCCCAAACAGCTTTTGACCAATTGGTCTCAAATGGTCATAAATCTCTGACCAATTCTTCTAGGATCACTGACAGAAGGTCACTAGTTGACATATTCTTGTAGTGATGATCGGGTGTGATAGATTCTAACGTTCGCATACAACGGGTGTAAGCCAGATTTACACATGCAAAACACTTAGGTTGACTTGACGAGCCTAGCATGTACAGACATGGCCTCGGAACACAAGAGACCAAAAGGTCGAACATGAGTCGTATAGTAGATACGATCAACATGAAGATGTTCACCGATGATGACTAGTCCGTCTCACATGATGATCGGACACGACCTAGTTGACTCGGATCATGTATCACTTAGATGACTAGAGGGATGTCTATCTAAGGAAGAGTTCATTAAATAATCAGATGAACTTATTTATCATGAACATAGTCAAAAGGTCTTTGCAAATTATGTCGTAGCTTACGCTTTAGTTCTACTATTTAAGATATGTTCCTAGAGAAAATTTAGTTGAAATTTGATAGTAGCAATTATGGGGAATGGGTCCGTAAACTGAGGATTATCCTCATTGCTGCACAGAAGGCTTATGTACTTAATGCACCGCTCGGTGTGCTGAACCTCAAGCGTTGTCCGTGGATGTTGCGAACATCTGACATACATGTTTTGACGACTACGTGATAGTTCAGTGCGTAATGCTAATAGTTTAGAATTGATGCACTGAAGACATTTCGAAATGTCGCGGAACCTATGAGATGTTCCAAGAGCTGAAATTGGGATTTCAGGCTCGTGCCCACGTCAAGAGGTGTGAGACCTCGGACAAGTTTCTTAAGCCTGCAAACTAAGGGAGAAAAGCTCAATCGTTGAGCATGTGCTCAGATTGTCTGAGTACTACAATTGCTTGAATCGAGTGGGAGTTATCTTCCAGATGAGATAGTGATGGTTCTCCAAAGTCACTGCCACCAAGCTACTAGAGCTTCGTGATGAACTATAACATATCAGGGATAGATATGATGATCCTTGAGCTATTCGCAATGTTTGACACTGCGAAAGTAGAAATCAAGTAGGAGCATCAATTGTTGATGGTTAGTAAAACCACTAGTTTCAAGAAGGGCAAGGGCAAGAAGGGATACTTCATGAAATGGCAAATCAGTTGCTGCTCTAGTGAAGAAACACAAGGTTGAACCCAAACCTGATACTAAGTGCTTCTGAAATGAGGGGAACGGTCACTAAAGCAGAACTACCCTAGATACTTGGTAGATGAGAAGGCTGGCAAGATCGACAGAACTATATTGGATATACATTATATTAATGTGTACTTTACTAGTACTCCTAGTAGCACCAGGGTAGTAGATATCGGTTCGGTTGCTAAGTGTTAGTAACTCAAAATAAAAGCTACGGAATAAATGGAGACTGGCTAAAGGTGAGATGACGATATGTGTTGGAGGTCTTCACTCAAGTCAAGACATACCAAGTACCCATCACAAACTCATCTCCCTCGCATTATATTATTTGCCATTTGCCTCTCGTTTTCCTCTCCCCCACTTCACCCTTGTCGTGTTATTCGCCCTCTCTTTCCCAATATCCTCTCTCTTTCGCTTGCCTTTTTGTTTGCTTGTGTGTTAGATTGCTTGTTGCGATGGCGCAAGATAATACCAAATTGTGTGACTTTTCCAATACCAATAATAATTATTTCCTTAGTACTCCGATTGCTCCTCTTAATGATGTTGAGTCTTGTGAAATCAGTGTTGTTTTGCTGAATCTTGTTATGAAAGATCAATTCTCCGGCCTTCCTAGTGAAGATGCCGCTACCCATCTAAACAACTTTGTTGATTCGTGTGAGATGCAAAAGAAGAAAGATACGGATAATGATAGTATTAAATTGAAGTTATTTCCGTTTTCACTTAGAGATCGTGCTAAAATTTGGTTTTCGTCTTTCCCTAAGAATAGTATTGATTCATGGAATAAGTGCAAAGATGCTTTTATCTCTAAGTATTTTCCTCCTGCTAAGATCATCTCTCTTAGGAACGATATTATGAATTTTAAACAACTTGATCATGAGCATGTTACCCAATCTTGGGAAAGAATGAAAGTAATGATTCGCAATTGCCCTACTCATGGTTTGAATTTATGGATGATCATACAAAAAATTTATGCCGGATTGAATTTTGCTTCTAGAAATCTTTTAGATTCTGCCGCGCGAGGCACTTCTATGGAAATCACCTTAGGAGAAGATACTAAACTCCTTGATAACATTATGGCTAATTATTCTCAATGGCACACCGAAAGATCTACTAGTAAAAAAGTGCATGTTATAGAAGAAATTAATGTTTTGAGTGGAAAGATGGATGAACTTATGAAATTGTTTGCTACTAAGAGTGCTCCTATTGATCCCAATGATATGCCTTTGTCTACTTTGATTGAGAATAATAATGAATCTATGGATGTGAATTTTTTTGGTAGGAATAATTTTGGTAACAATGCTTATAGAGGAAACTTTAATCCTAGATCGCTCCCTAGTAATTCCTCTAATAATTATGGAAATTCCTACAATAATTCTTATGGAAATTTTAATAAGATGCCCTCTGATTTTGAAAATAGTGTTAAAGAATTTATGATCTCTCGAAAGAATTTTAATGCTCTGCTTGAAGAAAAAATGCTTAAAGTTGATGATTTGGCTAGGGATGTTGACAAACTTTCGCTTGATGTTGATTCTTTGAAACTTAGATCTACTCCTCCTAATCATGATATCAATGAGTCTCTCAAAGCTATGATAATTTCCATTGATGAGTGCAAAGAAAGAACCGCTAGATTGCGTGCTAAGAAAGATTGCTTTGTAAAAGCGTGTTCTTCTTGTTTCCATGAAAATAATGATGAAGATCTAAAAGTTATTGATGTGTCCCCTATTGAATCTTTGTTTTGCAACATGAATCTTAATAATGATGGGACTGGAGATGAGTCAACTTTAGTTAAAAGGCGTCCCAATGATTCAGAGTTTTTAGATCTCGATGCTAAATTTGATAAAAGTGGGATTGAAGAGGTCAAGATTTTAAATAGCATTGAACCCACTATCTTGGATTTCAAGGAATTTAATTATGATAATTGTTCTTTAGTAGATTGTATTTCCTTGTTGCAATCCGTGTTGAATTCTTCTCGTGCTTATAGTCAAAATAAAGCTTTTACCAAACATATTGTTGATGCCTTGATGCAATCTTATGATGAAAAACTTAATTTGGAAGTTTCTATACCTAGAAAACTTTATGATGAGTGGGAACCTACTATAAATATTAAAATTAAAGATCATGAGTGCTATGCTTTGTGTTATTTGGGTGCTAGTGTTTCCACGATTCCGAAAACTTTATGTGATATTCTGGGTTTCCATGATCTTGATGATTGCTCTTTAAATTTGCACCTTGCGGATTCCACCATTAAGAAACCTATGGGAAGGATCAATGATTTTCTTATTGTTGTAAATAGGAATTATGTGCCCGTATATTTCATCATTCTTGACATAGATTGCAATTTTTCATGTCCTATTATTCTTGGTAGACCTTTCCTTAGAACGATTGGTGCAATTATTGATATGAAGGAAGGAAATATTAGATTACAATTTCCATTAAGGAAAGGCATGGAACACTTTCCAATAAAGAAAGTTAAATTACCTTATGAATCTATCATCCGAGCACTTATGAATTGAGTGCCAAAGATGGCACTACTTAGGTCTATCCTCGCTTTTATGCCTAGCTAGGGGTGTTAAATGATAGCGCTAGTTGGGAGGCAACCCAATTTTATTTTATTTTTTCACTTTTTGCTTCTGTTTAGTAATAAATATTTCATCTAGCTTCCGTTTTCATGTGATCAAGCATCGCATGCTCCCTCTACCATAGAGATTGGTGTTAAACCTAAATAATTGTTATTTGGTGTTTGCGTTTAGCATAGACATGATTGGATTATCTTTATCGCAATATGTGTTGGGGAACGTAGTAATTTCAAAAAATTCCTACGCACACGCAAGATCATGGTGATGCATAGCAACGAGAGGGGAGAGTGTGTCCACGTACTCTCGTAGACCGAAAGCGGAAGCGTTATGACAATGCGGTTGATGTAGTCGTACGTCTTCACGATCAGACCGATCCAAGTACCGAACGTACGGCACTTCCGAGTTTAGCACACGTTCAGCTCGATGACGTCCCACGAACTCCGATCCAGTAGAGCTTTGCGGGAGAGTTCCGTCAGTACAATGGCGTGATGACGGTGTTGATGATGCTACCGACGCAGGGCTACGCCTAAGCACCGCTATGATATTACCGAGGTGGAATATGGTAGAGAGGGGCACCGCACATGGCTAAGAGACCAATGATCAATTGTTGTGTCTCCAAGGGGTGCCCCTCTCCCTATATATAAAGGAGTGGAGGAGGGGGAGGGCCGGGCCTCTCTATGGCGCGCCCTAGGGGAGTCCTACTTCCACCGGGAGTAGGATTCCCCCTTTCCTAGTAGAACTAGGAGCCCTTCCAAGTAGTAGGGGTAGGAGAGAAGGAAAGGGAAAAGAGAAGAGAAGGAAGGAGGGGGCGCCGCCCGTCCCCCTAGTCCAATTCAGACTAAGCCTTGGGGGGCGCGCAGCCTCCCCTCTCTCTTTCCCCTAAAGCCCAATAAGGCCCATATACTCCTCGGCGAATTCTCGTAACTCTCCGGTACTCCAAAAAATACCCGAATCACTCGGAACCTTTCTGAAGTCCCAATATAGTCATCCAATATATCTATCTTTACGTCTTGACCATTTCGAGAGTCCTCGTCATGTCCCCGATCTCATCCGGGACTTCGAACTACCTTCAATACATCAAAACACATAAACTCATAATACCGATCGTCACCGAACATTAAGCGTGCGGACCCTGCGGGTTCGAGAACTATGTAGACAAGACCGAGACATGTATCCAGTCAATAACATTAGCGGAACCTGGATGCTCATAATGGCTCCTACATATTCTATGAAGATCTTTATCGGTCAAACCGCATAAAAACATACGTTATTCCCTTTGCCACCGGTATGTTACTTGCCCGAGATTCAATCGTCGGTATCTCAATACCTAGCTCAATCTCGTTACCGGCAACTCTCTTTACTCGTTCCGTAATGCATCGTCCCGCAACTAACTCATTATTCACATTGCTTGCAAGGCTTATAGTGATGTGCATTATCGAGAGGGCCCAAAGATACCTCTCCGACAATCGGAGTGACAAATCCTAATCTCGATTCATGCCAACCCAACAAACACCATTGGAGATAGATGTAGAGCCCCTTTATAATCACCCAGTTACGTTGTGACGTTTGGTAGCACACAAAGTGTTCCTCCGGTATTCGGGAGTTGCATAATCTCATAGTCATAGGAACTTGTATAAGTCATGAAGAAAGCAGTAGCAATGAAACTAACACGATCATAATGTTAAGCTAACAGATGGGTCATGTCCATTACATCATTCTCCTAATGATGTGATCCCGTTCATCAAATGACAACACATGTCTATGGTTAGGAAACATAACCATCTTTGATTAACGAGCTAGTCAAGTAGAGCCATACTAGGGACTATAGGTTTTGTCTATGTATTCACACATGTACTAAGTTTCCGGTTAATACAATTCTAGCATGAATAATAAACATTTGTCATGATATAGGGAAATAAATAATAACTTTATTATTGCCTCTAGGGCATATTTCCTTCAGTCTCCCACTTGCACTAGAGTCAATAATCTAGTTCACATCATCATGTGATTTATCATCAATAGTTCACATCTGTATGTGATTAACACCCATAGTTCACATCGTCATGTGACCAATACCCAAAGGGTTTACTAGAGTCAATAATATAGTTCACGTCGCTATGTGATTAGCACCCAAGGAGTAGTAAGGTGTGATCATGTTTTGCTTGTGAGAGAAGTTTAGTCAACGGGTCTGTCATATTCAGAGCCGTATGTATTTTGCAAATATTCTATGTCTTCAATGCTCTGCACGGAGCTACTCTAGCTAATTGTTCCCACTTTCAATATGTACCCAGATTGAGACTTAGAGTCATCTGGATCAGTGTCAAAACTTGCATCGACGTAACCCTTTACGACGAACCTTTTTGTCACCTCCATAATCGAGAAACATATCCTCATTCCACTAAGGATAATTTTGACCAATGTCTACTGATCTACTCCTAGATCACTATTGTACTCCCTTGCCAAACTCAGGGCAGGGTATACATTAGGTGTGGTTCATATCATGGCATAATTTATAGAACCTATGACTGAGGCATAGGGAATGACTTTCATTCTCTTTCTATTTTCTATCGTGGTCGGGATTTGAGTCTTATTCAATTTCACACCTTTGCAACACAGGCAAGAACTCTTTCTTTGACTGTTCCATTTTGAACTACTTCAAAATCATGTACTCATTGAAAATCTTATCAAGCGTCTTGATCTATCTCAATAGATCTTGATGCTCAATATGTAAGTAGCTTTACTAAGGTCTTTCTTTTAAAGAACTCCTTTCAAACACTTCTTTATGCTTTCCAGAAAAATTCTACATTATTTCTGATTAAAAATTATGTCATTCACATATACTTATCAGAGAGGCTGTAGTGCTCCCACTCATTTTCTTATAAATACAGGCTTCACCGCAAGTCTGTATAAAACTATATGCTTTGATCAACTAATCAAAGTGTATATTCCAACTCCGAGATGCTTGCACCAGTCCATAGATGGATCGCTGGAGCTTGCACATTTTGTTAGCACCTTTAGGATCAATAAAACCTTCTGGTTGCATCGTATACAACTCTTCTTTAAGAAATCCATTAAGGAATGCAGGTTTGACATCCATTTGCCAAATTTCATGAAATGCGGCAATTGCTAACATGATTCGGACAGACTTTTAAGCATCAATACAAGTGAGAAAATCTCATAGTATTCAACATCTTGAACTTGTCGAAAACATTTTTGCGACAATTCGAGCTTTGTATATAGTAACACTACTATCAGCGTCTGTCTTCCTCTTGAAGATCCATTTATTTTCAATGGCTTGCCGATCATTTGGCAAGTCAGCCAAAGTCCACACTTTGTTCTCATACATGGATCCCATCTCAGATTTCATGGCCTCATGCCATTTTGCGAAATCTGGGCTCACAATCGCTTCTTCATAGTTCATTGGTTTGCCATGGTCAAGTAACATGACTTCCAGAATAGGATTACCGTACCACTCTGGTGTGGATCTTACTCTGGTTGATCTACGAGGTTCAGTAGTAATTTGATCGGAAGTTTCATGATCAACATCATTAGCTTCCTCACTAATTGGTGTAGGTGTCACAGGAACTGGTTTCTGTGATGAACTACTTTCCAATAAGGGAGCAGATACAATTCTCTCATCAAGTTCTACTTTCCTCCCACTCAGTTCTTTCGAGAGAAACTCCTTCTCTAGAAAGGATCCGAATTTAGCAACAAATGTTTTTGCCTTCGGATCTTTGATAGAAGGTGTACCCAATAGTCTCCTTTGGTTATACTATGAAGACACATTTCTCCGATTTGGGTTCGAGCTTATCAGGTTGAAACTTTTTCACATAAGCATCGCAAATCCAAACTTAAAGAAACGACAGCTTAGGTTTATTGCTAAACCATAGTTCATACGGTGTCGTCTCAATGGATTTAGATGGTGCCCTATTTAACGTGAATGCAGTTGTCTCTAATGCATAATCCCAAAACGATAGCGGTAAATCAGTAAGAGACATCATAGATCACACCATATCTAATAAAGTGTGGTTATGACATTCGGACACACCATTACACTGTGGTGTTCCAGGTGGCGTGAGTACTGAAACTATTTCACATTGTTTTAACTGAAGGCCAAACTCGTAACTCAAATATTCTCCTCCACGATCAGATCATAGAAACTTTATTTTCTTGTTACGATGATTTTCCACTTCACTCTGAAATTCTTTGAACCTTTCAAATGTTTCAGAATTATGTTTCATCAAGTAGATATTCCCATATCAGCTCAAATCATCTGTGAAGGTCAGAAAATAATGATACCCGCCGCGAGCATTAACACTTATCGGACTGCATACATCGGTATGTATTGTTTCCAATAAGTTAGTTGATCGCTCCATCATTCCGGAGAACGGAGTTTTAGTCATCTTGCCCATGAGGCATGGTTCGCAAGCATCAAGTGATTCATGATCAAGTGATTCCAAAACCCATCAGCATGGAGTTTCTTCATGCGCTTTACACCAATATGACCTAAACGGCAGTGCCACAAATAAGTTGCACTATCATTAGTAACTTTGCATCTTTTGGCTTCACTATTATGAATATGTGTATCACTACGATCGAGATCCAACAAACCATTTTCATTGGGTGTATGACCATAGAAGGTTTTATTCATGTAAACAGAACAACAATTATTCTCTAACTTAAATGAATAACCGTATTGCAATAAACATGATCAAATCATATTCATGCTCAACGCAAACACCAAATAACACTTATTTAGGTTCAACAATAATCCCGAAAGTATAGGGAGTGTGCGATGATGATCATATCAATCTTGGGACCACTTACAACACACATCGTCACTTCACCCTTAACTAGTCTATGTTCATTCTGCAACTCCCATTTCGAGTTACTACTCTTAGTAACTGAACTAGTATCAAATACCGAGGGGTTACTATGAACACTAGTAAAGTACACATCAATAATTTGTATATCAAATATACCTTTTTTTACTTTGCCATCCTTCTTACCCGCCAAATGTTTGGGGTAGTTCCGCTTCCAGTGACCATTCCTTTGCAGTAGAAGCACTCAGTTCCAGACTTGGGTCTAGCTTTGGGCTTCTTCATGGGAGTGACAACTTGCTTGTCATTCTACTTGAATTTCCCTTTCTTTACCTTTGCCATTTTACTTGAAACTAGTGGTCTTTTCAACCATCAACACTTGATGCTCTTTCTTGATTTCTACCTTCGTCGATTTCAGCATCGCGAAGAGCTCGGGAATTACTTTCATCATCCCTTGCATATTGTAGTTCATCACAAAGTTCTAGTAACTTGGTGATAGTGACTAGAGAACTTTGCCAATTACTATCTTATCTGGAAGATTAACTCCCACTTGATTCAAGCAATTGTAGTACCCAGACAATCTGAGCACATGCTCACTGGTTGAGCTATTCTCCTCCATCTTTTAGGCAAAGGACTGTCAGGGTCTCATACCTCTCGACACGGGCATGAGTATAAAATACCAATTTCAACTCTTGGAACATCTTATATGCTCCATAGCGTTCAAAACATTTTTGAAGTCCCGGTTCTAAGCCATAAAGCATGATGCACTAAACTATCAAGTAGTTATCATACCGATCTTACCAAACGTTCATAAAGTCTGCATCTGCTCCTGCAATAGGTCTGTCACCTAACAGTGCATCAAGGACATAATTCTTCTGTGCAGCAATGAGGTCAATCCTCAGATCACGGACCTAGTCCGTATCGTTGCTACTATCATCTATCAACATAGTTTTTCTCTAGGAACATATCAAAAATAGAACATAGGGAAGCAACAACGCGAGCTATTGATCTACAACATAATTTGCAAAATACTATCAGGACTAAGTTCATGATAAATTAAAGTTCAATTAATCATATTACTTAAGAACTCCCACTTAGATAGACATCCCTCTAATCATCTAAGTGATCACGTAATCCAAATCAACTAAACCATGTCCGATCATCACGTGAGATGGAGTAGTTTTCAATGATGAACATCACTATGTTGATCATATCTACTATATGATTCATGCTCGACCTTTCGGTCTCCAGTGTTTCGAGGCCATATCTGCATATGCTAGGCTCATCAAGTTTTACCCGAGTATTCTGCGTGTGCAAAACTGTCTTACACCCGTTGTAGATGAACGTTGAGCTTATCACACCCGATCATCACGTGGTGTCTCGGCACGATGAAGTTTGGTAACGGTGCATACTCGGGGAGAACACTTTTACCTTGAAATTTAGTGAGAGATCATCTTATAATGCTATCGTCAATCAAAGCAGAATAAGATGCATAAAGGATAACCATCACATGCAATCAATATATGTGATATGATATGGCCATCATCATCTTGTGCCTTTGATCTCCATCTCCAAAGCACCGTCATGATCACCATCATCACCGGCGCGACACCTTGATCTCCATCGTAGCATCATTGTCGTCTCGCCAACTATTGCTTCTACGACTATCGCTACCACTTAGTGATAAAGTAAAGCAATTACAGTGCGATTGCATTGCATACAATAAAGCGACAACCATATGGCTCCTGCCAGTTGCCGATAACTCGGTTACAAAACATGATCATCTCATACAATAAAATATATCATCATGTCTTGACACATCACAGCATGGGCTGCAAAAACAAGTTAGACGTCCTCTACTTTGTTGTTGAAAATTTTACATGGCTGCTACGGGCTGAGCAAGAACCATTCTGACGTACGCATCAAAACCACAATGATATTTCGTCAAGTTAGTGTTGTTTTAACCTTCACAAGGATCGGGCGTAGCCACACTCGGTTCAACTAAAGTTGGAGGAACAGTCACCCACCAGCCACCTATCTGCAAAGCACGTCGGTAGAACCAGTCTCGCGTAAGCGTACGCATAATGTCGGTCCGGGCCGCTCCATCCAACAATACCGCCGAACCAAAGTATGACATGTGTGACAGCCTAGTTTTTGCCCTCTTTTTCTTTGCCTGGTTTTTAGTTGAATTGGTTTTGAGTTTGGGTTTTTGAATCATTTCATTTGGACTTAACCACTTGGGTACCCCTTGACTTTCACCTAAGTGCTCCCTCTCCTCCTCAACCCATCATTTCACCTCTGGATCAACTCAAAATATTGCTTCGAATATTTTTCTGAAATGAAAAATATTCATTTTGCCCTCCAAAACCCTAGCTAGCCCTTTGTGCTCCAAAGCAACCCTAATTTTTCTTGCTCCAAAAATCCTGAGAAAAATCCCAATTATTCTTTGAACCCTAGGGCACCTTTCTGAGCAAAAATATTTCATCACTCTTTGGAATATTTTGGCTACAGAAAATAATTTCATTTCTAGACAGAAATGGTAGTTTCTACAGGAACTACCATTTTACTAGCTCCATTGTAGCTGGTTTTTCTTGCGCCTATTTACCTTAGTAAGTGTAAGCAAGCCTCCAAAGCTCAGCCCCTAACTCCTAGTGGTTTGACCACAGTAAACCTCCAAAGTTACTGTCCAGAAACTTGCTTGCAGTACAAATCCATTTCTACTGCACCTAGATCCAAGCCCAACCGTGGTAACAATGCAAACTACCAAGGACTACACGCCAGACATCAAGTTAGTGCTCAGGGAGGCCTGATGTCATAGTTAAAGCGGTGACCGCGTTCGTTGGGGCGTGCTGGCATGCAAAACACGCGCTCTGTGTGCCGCCTAGCTGTCGGGGGAAACTGATCCACGAACACCTATGGGACCGGAGCCCCTTTCGGTTCGGCGGGGGGCGGAGGTCGCACGAAGAGCAGATCGAGGCGAGGCACACGAGCAGTTTACCCAGCTTCGGAGCTCTCCGGAGAGATAACACTCCTACTGCTGCTTGTCTGATTGTATTATGTTCTTGCTCGAGAGAGAGCTAAGTGTTTTTTTGGTTTCCAAATGATCCGAACCCCTTCTACGTTGCGCATGGGCCTCCTTTTATACGTTAAAGGGGTCACCGACAGGTGGCAACGTAAACAAGGGTACAAATGTAAAAAGAGAGGTGGTTGGTACAGTCACTTGTACAGTGTATCCTACCTAACCCTGATGGCAGGGGACAAGGGCATTGAATGCCCGTCTGCGTCGCCCAAACAGTGCAGAAAGGGACCGTCAGGGGCGCCACCGCCTGCCACGATGGCGATCTTGTCAGCATCGCATGCCACTGCGCACCCCTGGCTGCACAGCCTCCCGCCACGCGTGCCTGAAAAAGCCCTCAGGGCGACACGTTGGTGGATGCGCTGGAGCACGGGCGCCGAGTGGCCGCCTGCCGCGGCAAGCGCCTTGCCGCGGCCGCTGTCTTGTCGGGCCCGGAAGCTTGTCGCCCACCGGGCCTTGCCGGGACGCGCGGCACGTCGCGGCAAGTTCCTTGAAATGCCTTGGTTGGCCTTCCCGGCGAGCTCCTCTTGCCGGGGCCTGGTCTCCTTGACTTAAACACTTTGTTCTTGAATGGCTCCAAAGGAGCCACGGAGGACCTTGGCGGTCGCCCGGCAAGCCCTTGCCGCGGGGCGCTGCAACTGCCCGTGCACAAGTTCGGGGTACTAGGGTACCCCTATTCTAGTACACCGACAGGAGCCCCCGGGCCTGGGCCATACACGATGCCGAGTGCTGTTGGGCCAGGCCCGAAACAGGGCACGGGCACACGCGGTCTGGGCCACGTCGTATCTAACTCCGTATCCACCGCGCCCTCCCTAACGGCACGCGTCGAATGCGGCATCGTGGGAGAGGTCGTGGGTGGTTTCTTTATTCGGAAGGGCGAAACGTCCGCCCCCTCCCTCTTTATAAGCAGGGGAAACAGGGGCAGTTCGTTCCCCCTTGCTGGTTGCTACTACTCCATCTTCACAAACCTCCGCCGCTCCCCCCTTCTTCTCCAAGCCGAGAGAGAGCAGCACTCCGCCCCCCATTGCCACCAGCATCACCAATGCCGCCGATCTCCCCCACCTCCTTCGCCATGGCTCCAAAAGCCGACAAGGGGAAGGGCGTGAAGTCGGCCGAGGCGCAGCGGCTCACGGCGCTGCGGAAGGAGCGGGCGATCTTCTCCCCCCAGCTCGGCGCGAAGGAGCTGAGGGAGTACTTCTACCTCTTCTGGTCGACGGAGACGCGAGCGCATCCGCGCACGAGGGTACTCCCGGCCGCCGCTTCGGAACTGGCTCCAAACGGGTACCCATTCTTCGCGATGTTCTTCTATTGCGGGCTCTGCCCGCCCTTCTTGGAGTTTTTCTGCGACATAATGAACACCTACGGGCTCCGCCTCCTTGATTTCACTCCCAACGCCGTTCTGACCATGGCGGTTTTCGCACATTTGTGTGAAAACTTTGTCGGAGTCCACCCCAATGTAGCCCTTTTTCGCCACTTCTTCATGCCTCGGGTCGAGAGAGGAGAGCCGCTTGCCGGAGGGATCGCCTGGATCTCGAGAGCCGGCAAGAAGGAAGCGTATCTGGAGGGTGAGCTCCGCAACAAGTGGGAGGAGTGGAGAGCGGAGTGGTGTTGGATCGTCGAGGAGAACCCACAGCCATTCACTGCCCTTCGCCAAGCCCCCATCATGCGCGGCAACGATTGGAGTAACATGGCCCCGGAAGACGATGGACTGAAGATCGCCATCACCAGGATCCTTAGCCTCAGGCTTGCCGGGCTCACCATAGGTGCTGTCGGCGCAGATTTCCTTTGCCACCGCGTCGCCCCCCTGCAGGAGAGGGGGAGACCCGCCTGGAAGTTCAAGAACTCGGCGGACATCATGAGGCTGCGGCCGGGCCTCAACTTCAAGTTCACCGTCCTAGAGCTGGATTCGATGCTCATGGAGTTGTTCAAACGAGATCCCCAACATCCATTCACGCTGCCGAGGGGCGTCGTTCCGCTGTGCAACAACTCGTCGCTTGACCGGATCTGCGCGATGATGCCGTTGTGCGATTCACACGGAATCGCCCCAACTTGGCAAGAACCTGTGGATGACGTTGTGAAAGCATTCTTTGACAACTTGGTGGAAGTGCCGGTCCGCGCCGATGAGCAGAAGAGCCTCACCCGCGACACCACCGACGAGGAGCTGCAGCGCATCGCCACCAAGGCGGAAGAGGCTGCGGCAGCAGCTGCCGCGGGCGCGTTCGAGTTCACCGTGGAGGAAGCAAAGGCGGCAGAGGCGGTAAACCTTGCCGAGCGCGCGGAGTTCGCTGGCGAGGAAGATCTTGCTGGCTCTGAAGCTGAGCCGAGCAAGGCCGGCGAGGAAGAGCCCGAGCCTTCAGACAGCTTGCCACAGGCGGAGCCCCCGGCCCCGCCAAGAAGGCGTCTCCGCAGGGCCGGGGACGTAGCGGGGCGGCAAACGAGCCAACAGCCGCCAAGCCGTGCGACACGCTCTACCGCGGCAAGTACTGTTGCCGCGGGAGCGCCTCATGCCACTGTGGCAACTGGAGCGGGATCTTCCCAGTCCACTGCCACCGCCCCTGCCAAGCGGGCAAGGGATCCTACTCCTCCGCCTCGCCGCACCGGAGGGGAGCCGGACTTCGATCTCTCCGCGCTCAGCTCCGACGAGGAGGAAGAAGAGTAAGTTTCTTTGGTATCCTTGTAGTTCTTCAATTCTTGTTGTTTTTGTCTTGTATCTGACTTGCTCCAATCTAAACCCATTCCTTTTCAGGACGCTGGCCCGGAGAGCGGCGAAGAGAGCCAAGGCCGCGGTGATCGTCATCGAGGATGACCCCACCGTGTCAGTAGGGGGTGGGTCCGAGACCACCTTGACGGACCCGGCAGCTACTCCCCAAAGCAGCCCCCAGCGCAGCCCCTAGCGTAAGTTTGTAGTTTACTTCCTGCTGTCAGGCGCGCATGAGTGCTTTCTCCTTTGTTGATATCTTGACTGTTGACTTGTGTAGGAGCAGAACAGCCTCACCAGGAGCGCCCGGAAGCTGCTCCTGAAGTGCCATCTGCTTCAACTACGCCGCCAAGGGAGGATCCCCCGGCAAGGGAGCGTTCTCCGGCAAGGGAGAACTCTCCGGCAAGGGGCAGCTCTCCGGCATGGGACAGCACCAACGACCCTGCGGTGGTTGAGGCCGCAAGTGCAGATCTTGGTACAGGTAATACACTTGCCTAAGAACTTCCCTTGGGTTCTTCTTCTTCTGATTTTCTTTTCTTGAATATTTGTTTGACTTCTCTCCCTTCTTCGTTCCTCAGACCCATCTGCTGCGGAGCCAATGGAGACTAAGGACGCCGGCGAGGAAGGCGTGCGTGGCAGCAACGACCACGCTGCCGCCAACGAAGAAGGGGCCGGTGTTGATGAGCCCGCCGGCGAAGAGGCCGCCAAGGCTGCCGGCGCAGAAGCTGGCGGGGTGTCGGGCAATCGCACTGACGACCCTGAGGCCGCAGGAGCGCCAGGCGCTGCACCGACCGCCGATCCCTCCGCCGCTGCTATGGAGGCAGGCTCCGAAGAGCCTCAGCATGGCGCCTACTTGAAGGCCGGCGACGGCATCTTCATCAAGCTTCCCTGGGCATCGAGCTCCAGGGCTCCAGTCGAACGGGAAACTTTCGATGAGGAGCTGCTCGCCTCCGCCGGGCTGTCGTTGGTCGATACGCCAAGCAGCAGCAGTGGCGAGCCTGAGGAGGAGCAGCTGTTGCGGAAGCTGCTGTCACTCTACCGCGCCCGACAAGCCAAGCTGGCTTCCCGGGAAGCACTTGTCGCGAAGGCGGGAGTCGATATGGAGAAGCGCGCGGAGGAGCTCCAGAGCATCAACCAGGAAGCTCTCCGGTCTCTAGCGTAGGAGCAGGAGCGACTCGCCGAGGAACGCACAGCCTTCCTTCTTGAGAAGGCAGAAGCTGAGGAGGAACAAAGGCTTGCTGTCGAGAAGCAGTCCGCGCGAGAAGGCGAGTTGGTGCAGCGGAAGGCCAACCTAGACAGCTAAGAGGAGGAGCTCGCCGCGCGCGAGGAAACACTTGGCGGGGCTCTCAAAGAAGCAAGGGATGCTGCTGCAACTGCAGAGGCCGCCAAGAAAGAGCTGGAGGCGAGGGTGGCGCAGCTGGAGGCGAACATCAAGAAGAGCAGTGAGGAGCTTGCCGCGCTCAAGCGTGAGCGCGAGAAGGATGCTGTCGCCCATGGTGAGCTGCAGGGTCTTCTCGCTGAGAGGAGCAAGGAGCTCAGCACCGCCAAGGACTCCAACGCGGATCTCGAGCTGAAGCTGGCCACGCTAACTCAGACGCTGGACGGCGCCAAGGAGCGGGAGAAGACTTTGTCGGAGAAGGTCAAGGCCGACGAGGCACTGCTGGCGAGCATCACCGTCACCCAGAACGCATTCAAGGAGACTGTGGAGCACTAGACCGAGGGTCTAGTGAACATCGCCGCAGTCATCGACGGGGAGCTGGGGCAGCTGGGGATGGAAGACCTCGGGTACTCTTCCGACGAGCATCTCCAACCCAGCGCCAAGCTCAGCCTGTTCTTCAAGGGCGTGGCGACGGCACTCCAGCGACTCCGGAAGAAGATCCCCAAGCAGTTGGCCGACGACTCGCGCAAGATCTGCGCAGGAGCTCTCCAGAAGGTGCTGATGAAGGTGGCCTTCCGCAATCCAGGCCTCAACTTCACCAACGTCCTCAAGTCCTTGCCGCCGGATGCCGACGTGGAAGCGCTCAAGGCCCTTGTCGCACCCATTGTGGACAAGGTGAGCGGGATCAAGAGGGTTGAAGGCGACCGCGTGGATTAGGCCGCCTGTTTCTTCTTTTTCCTTGTCGCTGCTAATCATGTTATGAAATCAATCTGTTAGGCGATGCGACAAGTTATCTTGTAATATAACTCTATTTCTGTTATCAATTGCTACGTTATTTCCTTTACTAGATTCCTTCCTTTGTATGTTTTTACCCTACGCTTTTAGCGAACTTGTCGGCGTAGGCACCCGAGCCGCGAGCGCTGAGTGCGGGACGTCAGCAGCCTGCTGGCGGTGCCGCTTCCGACAAGAAACCTTGTCGCGACTAGTTGCGGCACACTTAAGTTGTTGAGCGGACTCGAAACAAAGTAAGGGTGCAACTAGCTACGAGTTGGTTCCTCCGCGCACAGGTTTTCCATACAAAGCACGGTCGTTCGAGGAAGATAACTTAAAAATTAAAGATAATTGCTCAAATTTTGGCAACTTAGCTTTTCTGTCGTTTGCTTCCCGGCAAGGTGAAACTTCCTCAAACGACGCCTGGTCCACACCATTATCTTCTCCTTCCCCCCGGCAAACTTGTGTGCGAGGGAACCTTCCTTTCCTTTTTGAGAAAAAGAAAGAAGAGAAAATAAAGATATGGAGCCTTTCGGCTCATTATTGCTTACCGGGGGTTGTGGTGCCCAAAGTGTCAGATAATGCATGCAAGAAAGAATACAATGCATGAAATTGACAATATGTGCGGAGCACATGAGCTTTACTTATGCACGGGATCTGCGCCCGGCTTTGTACAAAGGATTACATGCAACATCGGCTAGACTTGTACAAAAGGTGGTAAACTTACGAAGATGCTCAATGTTCCAGGAGTTGCTCACCGGAATGCCATCTTCGGTCTCAAGGCGGACAGCGCCGGGCCTAGTGACTCGTTTCACCCGATAAGGGCCTTCCCACTTCGGCGTCAACTTGTTGGAATTCTTGGCGGACTGAACGCGCCGAAGAACAAGGTCGCCTTCCTCGAAGCTTCTGGCTTTAACTTTGCGGCTATGGTAGCGGCACAAAGCTTGCTGGTATCGAGCAGCTCGTACAGCAGCCTGAAGACGGTCCTCCTCAAGGAGCAGCGCGTCATCTTGTCGCAGCTGCTCTTGCTCAAGCTCATCATAAGCGAGCACTCGAGGACATCCGTATACGAGTTCCGTGGGGAGAACTGCCTCTGCTCCGTAGACTAGAGCGAAAGGTGTCTGGCCAGTGGCTCGATTTGGCGTCGTTCTGATCGACCAAAGGGCCACAGGCAGCTCCTCGATCCAATTTCTTCCGCACTTGTGCAGCCTGTCGAAAGTCCTGGTCTTGAGCCCGCGCAGCACTTCAGCATTTGCCCTTTCCGCTTGACCGTTGCTTCTCAGATGAGCAACAGAAGCGAAGCAGACCTTGTCGCCAAGGTCTTGGACGTACTGCATGAAGGTGCGGCTCGTGAATTGCGTGCCGTTGTCGGTGATGATCCTGTTAGGGATCCCGAAATGGCAAACAATCGACCTGAAGAACTTGACTGCTGACTATGTTGTCACCTTCCTCACTGGTTCCACTTCCGGCCACTTTGTGAACTTGTCGATCGCAACGTACAAGTACTCAAAGCCCCCGACAGCTCAGGGGAAGGGGCCGAGGATATCGAGCCCCCAGACCGAAAATGGCCAGGATAAAGGGATCGTCTGGAGAGCTTGAGTTGGCTGGTGTATCTGCTTGGAATGGAACTGGCACGCTTCACACTTGGTTACTTGTGCAGTTGCATCCTGGAGGGCTGTCAGCCAAAAGAAACCTTGCCGGAAAGCTTTGCCGGCAAGTGCTCTTGCGCCAATGTGGTGACCACATATGCCTCCATGTATCTCTGCCAACAGCTTCTGTCCGTCTTCCCGGCAAATACACTTCAATTTCACACCGTTGAGTCTTTTTCTGTATAGTATTTTGTCGACAAACTGGTACATACTTGACTGCCGGGCTACTCTTTCCGCTTCTTCTTGCTCTTCGGGGAGTTCTCCTGTCTGAAGGAAATGGACAATCTGCTGTGCCCATGCTGGAGCTTGTGGCTCGACAACAAGGACTAAAGGCACTTCTGCTGCTGTGGGAACATCAGCTTCTACAGCAAGAACATGTGGCTCAGCCGGAGCTTGATGCTCCCCGGCAAGCTTGCCGGAGCAAAACTTGTCGGGAGCGTCTGCTTCAACGGAACAAACACTAAGGTTTGCCGGAGCAGACTGCTCCTCAACACTCTTGATGTTGATCTTGGGGACCTTCTTGACGGCGGCTTCAGGGAGCTCTGCCGGAAAATAGTCGCCAGAAATCAACTTTCTCTTCTTGCTGTGTCCAGTTGATGGTGTTACAGATGGTTGAGTCAGCTTGAGCACAAAGATCCCTGGTTCCACAGGTAACTTAAGTGCGGCGCACTTTGACAGGCCATCAGCAATGTCATTCTGAGCTCTTGGAACATGTTCCATCTGTAGGCTGTCAAAGTGCTCTTCTAGCTTTCTCACTTCATCAACATAAGCCTCCATCAACGGACTCTGATAATTCTTGTTCACTTGGCGGACGACAAGCTGTGAGTCACCCCTGACAATGAGCTTCTTGATCCCAAGTTCTGCCATGATCCTGAGACCGGCAAGCAAGGCTTCATACTCTGCAGTATTATTGGTTGCTTGCTCCTTGGGAAAGTGCATCTGGACTACGTACTTGAGGTGCTCTCCGGTGGGTGCGACAAGGAGCACGCCTGCACCGGCGCCTTGCAATGAGAAGGCACCATCGAAGTACATCAGCCACTCTTTGCTTGCTTCCTTGACGGGGATGCTCGTTTCTGGGATCTCTTCATCTTGTGTTGGCATCCACTCTGCTATGAACTCCGCCAATGCCCTGCTTTGGATAGTCGAAGTACTCTCAAACTTGAGGCCAAAGCTTGACAGTTCCAGTGCCCACTCGACAATCCTGCCTGTTGCTTCTGGATTTTTTAGTATCCTCTTCAGCGGGAAACGAGTGACGACTGTGATCTCATGTGCTTGGAAGTAATGGCGCAACTTTCTTGAGGCCATGAGGAGGCCGAAAAGCAACTTCTGCACACTAGAGTACCTTGATCTAGCCCCCTGCAGAAGGGAACTGACAAAGTAAACTGGGCGCTGCACCATTCTCTTCTGCATCTTCTCATGCTCCTGCGCAGATCCATCTTTGCCGGAACCAGAGCTTGCCGGACCAGAGCTTGCCGGACCAGAACTTGCCGGCGAAGCCCCTTGCTCGTCGATGGATGCATCTGCCGCGGTTGCTGGCTCATCATCCGCCTCCCTCTCCGCCACTAACGCAGCACTAACCACTTGATTGGTTACTGCTATATATAGAAGCAACTTCTCTTGTGGCTTTGGTGCGACAAGTTTTGGAGTAGAGGACAGGTATCTCTTCAAGTCCTGCAGCACAGCCTCCGCTTCCGGAGTCCATTTCATTGGACCTGCCTTCTTCAAAATTTTGAAGAATGGCAGGGCGCACTCAGCAGATCTAGAGATAAACCTGCTGAGCGCAGCCATGCAACCGGCAAGCCTTCGCACATCCTTGACTCGCTTTGGTGCTTTGATCTGCTCGATGGCCTTGATCTTGTCGGGATTGGCTTTAATTCCCCGCTGAGACACAAAGAACCCGAGAAGCTTGCCGGAGGGGACTCCAAACACGCACTTCTCGGGGTTAAGCTTGAGGTTGATCTTGCACAGATTTGCAAATGTCTCATCTAAATCTTGAATTAGGGTCGCCCTGTCCCTGCTCTTGACCACTATATCATCCATGTAGGCTTCCACATTTCTGTGCATTTGTGGCTCAAAAGCATGATGGACTACCCTTGCGAATGTTGAACCAGCATTCCTCAAACTGAAAGGCATCCGTACGAAACAGTACGTGCCACACGGGGTAATGAATGCGGTGTTCTCTTCATACTCTTCTGCCATGAAGATCTGATGGTATCCTGAGTATGCATCAAGAAATGAAAGCGAATCACATCCAGCCGTGGAGTCAATAATCTGGTCAATGCGCGGCAAGGGAAATGGGTCTTCGGGACAAGCTTTATTAACATCGGTAAAGTCGATACAAAGCCTCCATTTACCATTAGCCTTGCGCACGACAACAGGATTGGCCAGCCACGTAGGATGGAGCACTCCTCTGACAAGGCCTGCTGCTTCCAATTTCTTGATCTCTTCTGCGATGAATTCTTGGCGCTCCACTGCCTGTTTCCTGACTTTCTGCTTGATGGGCCGCGTGTGAGGACAGACGGCAAGGTGGTGCTCAATTACTTTCCTGGGAACACCGGGGATGTCAGACGGTTGCCACGCAAACACGCCGACGTTCGCCCGCAGGAAAGCAACGAGCGCGCTTTCCTATTTAGGGTCGAGAGTGGCACTGATGGTGAAGGTACCACCAGTGCCATCCTCCTTGGCGGGCACCTTCTTGGTCTCAGGTGGAGCTGCCATTGCCTTCTTACACTTGCCGGTGGAGCTCGATGGTGCGTCCTCGACGGTAGCGCAGCACTCTGAAGAGGTGCGCTTGCCGGAGTGGGCATCAGAGCTCTTGCCGGACTTCCTCTTCTTCCCCCCAGGAGCTTCAGTGGCAAGTGTTTTGCGCTCTGTTACGGCTGTTGCTTCCCGGTAGATTTTGTCGGTGCAGATAAGGGCATCCTTCTTGTCGCCAGGGACAGAGATGACACTTATCGGGCCTGGCATCTTCAGAACATTGTAAGCATAATGAGAGGCTGCCATGAACTTGGCAAGTGCTGGACGGCCAAGGATTCCATTGTAAGGCAATGGAAAGTCAGCAACGTCAAAAGTAACCCTCTCAGTCCTGAAGTTCAACTCGCTGCCAAATGTTACTGGCAACGTGATCTTTCCCTTTGGCTTGCTCCTTCCCGGGTTGATTCCTTGAAATGTACCGGTCTCTTCGAGCTCGTTGTCAGGGATCTGGAGTTTCTGGAGCACCGCGGAGGAGATCAGGTTCAAGCCGGCCCCGCCGTCAACTAGCATCTTGGTGACCTTGAGATTGCGGATAGTCGGTGAAACCAACATCAGCAAGCACCCGACCGCAGTTATGCGATCTGGGTGGTCCTCAATATCAAAGATGATAGGCGTGCTGGACCATTTCAGAGGCTTGCGTGACTCGACGGGTGGTTCTACTGCATTAACTTCCCGCACCCACTACTTGAGCTGGCGGTGCGAAGTGTGCAGAGAAGCACCGCCGTTAACGCACAGGACCTCTGTGGCTTTCTGGAACTCCTGCTCATCAGTCTCGTCATCATCCATATCTTCGTCCTCGTCGTCTTCATCCTTGTCGCGGCCACGGGGAGGCATGTCTCCTTGTCGCTGCTTGGCCTTGCCGCGGCGTCCTCCCCGTCCAGGACGTTTCTTCCCGGATCCTCCAGCACCTTCTTGGGCCTTCTCCTTGTCGCGCCGCTCGTATTCAGCCTTCTGTTGCTCAACAAGCTGCTCGACTTTTTTGCAGCTCTGGAGATCATGGCCCTTGGTGCGGTGGATCTTACAGTACTGCTTGTTGGCGCCGTCCTGCTTGTCGGCGACCGCCACGTCCTGGGCAATCTCCTTGTCGGAGCCACCAGTTTTGGCTGTCTTGGCGCCACCTCCGTTGCCGGACTGCTCAACAACTAGCACTTCTTTGCCTTTCCTTTTCCTGTTGTTCCGCCGCCGGTTTTTCCTTGCTGGGGCAGCATCCTCACTGTCAGATCCTCCTGCTCCTATGTTCTCTTCGGGGAGTCTCCTCCCTTCCTCAGCACGTGCACACTTGTCGGTAAGGGCATATATCTCACTGACGCCTCTGATCTTGCACATCGCCATCTCCTCCCGCATCCTGCGGTTCCGCACGTTCTGATGGAACGCACTGATCACCGCGGCAGGGTGAACGTCTGGGATGTTGTGTTGTACGCTGCTGAATCTCTGAATGTACTTGCACAGGGGCTCTCCTTCCTTCTAGGCGAGCAGATGAAGGTCACTCTCTTGGCCATGAGGCTTGTGGCCGCCCGTAAAGGCGCCGACAAACTGATGGCATAGATCAGCCCAAGAGGATATGGAGTTGTCCGGCAAGTGCATGAGCCAGGATCTGACGTTGGGCTTGAGTACCAGCGGGAAGTAGTTGGCAAGGATCTTGTCGTCCCGTCCCCCGGCAGCCTGCACTGCAATGGTGTAGATGTTGAGGAACTCCGATGGATGCGTCTTGCCATCGTACTTCTCCGGTACGTCTGGCTTGAAGTTCTTCGTGTTGGGCCACTGGACTTGCCGCAGCTCACGAGTGAACGCAGGGCAACCTACCGCGTACGGCAGATCGCCTGGTTCCCCTGGTGCATGCATGTCAACAGAAGGCCCAGCGCGCTTGTCAGATTGACGTCGCGCTTCTCTTTGGCACTCGATGCGAGTATGAGTGTCTTCCTGTTGTTGATCGTGAAGAACTTGGCGTTGATCGCGACGAGCTCATGGATCCGACGATGCGGTGGAGTCTCTGTCGAGGTGGATCCGGCGAGTCGGCGATCTTGGCCTTCGGGGTGGTGATTGCATGGTGGTTGCACCCCCACCAGTCTCGTCGCCACCGGGTCGTGCCTGGCAACCCTGCCGCGGCGGTGACATGCTCGGCTGTCGCGGAGTGTCGCCGTTGGCGTAGCCGATGAGACTGTGAATGGTGGACCTCCATTCGTCGATCTTGTCCGACGTCGGAGGGTAATCCAGGAGCTGTTGAGCTCGCGCCAAAGATTCTGCCGGAGTGGTGGGTGGCAGTGGCGGACGGCGCGAGGAGCGGGATGTGCTCGGACTTCTAACTATGTTAGAAGGAGCATTATCCCGTCCGGGCGACCGTGTCTCGCTCGTGCTGGCACGTTGGCGTGCACGCTGGTCTTGAGCGCCTCGGGATCCACCAGCATGATCTTGGCCCAACAAACGTATGGTACTGCGAGTACCATGACGCTATCGGTCCTGCGCCTCCTGAGAGGGGAGCGGAACAAGGACGGACGTCGAGGTCTGAGCCGCCTTGCCCTTGGACCTGGCAGCGTCGTGAGCTTCCTCGTCGACGTTCGTCCTTCCGCCGACGTCTACCCCACCACCCGCTTGCTCCGGTGGCGGTGGGATCGACATGGACAGAACAGCTGCCTCCGAAGCCTTCTTCTTCGGTGGCATGTTGATGACGAAAATGAAGATCTAGCTCGTGTGAACACCGGATCAGGTTCACACAACCTCGACGCCCCTACCTGGCGCGCCAAAGATGTCGGGGGAAACTGGTCCACGAACACCTATGGGACCGGAGCCCCTTTCGGTTCGGCGGGGGGCGGAGGTCGCACGAAGAGCAGATCGAGGCGAGGCACACGAGCAGTTTACCCAGCTTCGGAGATCTCCGGAGAGATAACACTCCTACTGCTGCTTGTCTGATTGTATTATATTCTTGCTCGAGAGAGAGCTAAGTGTTTTTCTGGTTTCCGAATGATCCGAACCCCTTCTACGTTGCGCATGGGCCTCCTTTTATACGTTAAAGGGGTCACCGACAGGTGGCAACGTAAACAAGGGTACAAATGTAAAAAGAGAGGTGGTTGGTACAGTCACTTGTACAGTGTATCCTACCTAACCCTGACGGCAGGGGACAAGGGCATTGAATGCCTGTCTGCGTCGCCCAAACAGTGCAGAAAGGGACCGTCAGGGGCGCCACCGCCTGCCACGATGGCGATCTTGTCAGCATCGCATGCCACTGCGCACCCCTGGCTGCACAGCCTCCTGCCACGGGTGCCTGAAAAAGCCCTCAGGGCGACACGTTGGTGGATGCGCTGGAGCGCGGGCGCAGAGTGGCCGCTTGCCGTGGCAAGCGCCTTGCCGCGGCCGCTGTCTTGTCGGGTCCGGAAGCTTGTCGCCCATCGGGCCTTGCCGGGACGCGCGGCGCGTCGCGGCAAGTTCCTTGAAATGCCTTGGTTGGCCTTCCCGGCGAGCTCCTCTTGCCGGGGCCTGGTCTCCTTGACTTAAACACTTTGTTCTTGAATGACTCCAAAGGAGCCACGGAGGACCTTGGCGGTCGCCCGGCAAGCCCTTGCCGCGGGGCGCTGCAACTGCCCGTGCACAAGTTCAGGGTACTAGGGTACCCCTATTCTAGTACACCGACACTAGCGCTCTGTTGAGCGTGTGCTCGCTGCCCAGCCTGCCCGAGCATGCCAAACCTCGCCACCATCCCTGTCTCCACTCCCTTAACTCCCCCTGGCACTCACTGATGCCGGAGCTCGCCGCAGCCGGCACGGGCACGGTCTGGCCAACAGCACAGTGCACGGCGCACTGTGCTCGTCGTCTTCCCCCTCGCCCCTATGCTCGTTCGCGCCCGCAAATAGTTTCCGCGTGATCTCCGTCCTCTTCCCCCTCTCTCACTGGCGTCGTTATTTGCCGGGCGCCGTGGACAGGTGTCCTCCACTATAAATGTCGCTCGCCTATAAATGCCGCCACCCCCAGCCTCCTTGAGCACCCGCAGCTACTCCCACACCCTCCACAAGCTAGTAGAAGCCGCAGCCCAGCTGGGCAGGCCGCGGGCTGCCGTCCCTAAGCCCGAGCTTGCCGGTGATCCCCTTCGGATCGTCCCTGCAGCTCCAACCCGTCCCAGGCCAGGGCGACCCTGCCAGGGCCTCCGCCACTCTTTAGTGAAGCCAATCCGCCCTGTTGGAGCCCCTGGAGCCGCCCCGAGCTATCGTCGTCTTCGTCTCCGGCGACCTCTGCCCTCTGCCTCTGCTGGACAGGCCGTTTCCGACACCATCCGGTCACCTCTAGCCACGCTACGGGTACGGGAAGGTGCACCATCTTCATCTCCTTTGATCCCCCCCTCTCCTTTGGCCCCAAGATCCCTCGCTGCCGTCGTGCGCTCCGACGAAGCTCTGCCTCCCTCTGTTTCCCTCTCCCCCTCCTTCTGACCTGACTAGCGGGGCCTGCTAGTCGGCCACTCAGTACGCGCGCGAAGCGGTACGAGTGGTGGCAACCCCTGGCTTTTACGCCTTCGACGTCACCCCCCCCCCCACACACACACACAGTCTGCTTTATTTTAATTCAAATTCATTTAGATCCAGGAAATTTCAAACAGCCATAACTTTTTATCTATAAGTCCAAATGCATTGATTCTTTTTGCATTGTCTTCTTTGTCCAAAAATCTAACATCTCCTAAAAGATGGGATTTTTCCTTGTTGTCTAGATTTTTTGGTAATTTTCAGAAGGCTTCTTGATGTTTTCTTTTTGTGGTTTTATTTATTTTCAGAAGAGCAAGCTTGTCTTGAGGATCACCAGGAGGTTTGTGAACCTCATCAGCACTAAGGCAAGCCACAGCAACATTTTCATAGTGCCACTTCAATATTTGTGATTGTCCTACTTGAACTTATGATTATTCATGCATTTAGATAATTATTATGATAATTATATTCTGTTAGATGCTTGTCATGTTAAATATGCTTAATTTACAAAAAGTTTGAACTGAATCTTGTTGATAAGCTAACTAGAGTTTAGTTATGAGTAATGATAAAATGATATGGTCATGAAGATTAATAATCAGTTAAATTATTATTCTTGCATGATGAAAAATGATGAGATTGCTAGAAATGATTCTAGTTTAAGTGAGGTTGGATCTTAACCAGAGAAGTATCATGAGTTGATGATGGCTCCGTGGGAGCGTAGTTGATTTAGTTATTTTCATGGTTATGTGAAGCATATGTTAGTGATGCATAGCATGTCATTATGAGACTGGTTACTTTCACTTTAAGTTGAACCTAATAAATAACTCAACTTGAATATGTGGTTGACCGGGTCATGGTGCTGCTGAAACGAGTTTTTCCTAGTGCAACCACATTTTCCGGTATGGGACGGCCTTAATGCGTTTCATTGTCATGCCTCTGGTTGGTGCCTCCATCTAGGGAAGGTTATGGGCGTGCTGTACCCTGGCCCGGTAAGTAGGCATAACCTTGTGAGCCTGTTGATGAGTTAAGTTTTTGGGTCCCAGAGTGGATCATTGCCACAACGGTGGTTTGAGGTGTCTTGAGGTAGACACGGGGCCACCCAGGACTAGCCCAATGGGGATTGAGTCGGAGTGGCCGGGAGAGTCTCATGACAATGAAGTGGTTTCGTCGGAATGTCGTTGGTCCACCCGAATGGGAGTGCGAGGCCATGGGTTCCCTAGTGTGGGTCCAGTGTGCTACCTTTGCAGAGTGTATTAAGCTATTGATAGCCGAGTCCACGGTTACGGACACGCTCGAAAGTAGGGTACACCATGGGTCAACACTTAATAAATTTGCACACTAAGATTGCACCGAGGTAATGGCAGTGAGGCCATCGTGTTGAGTTGGACCAGGTGTGGTCAGGTAGTGATCGCCGTAAGGATCACGGTTTGAGACCAAGTGTCGGTCGTGGTTGTGATCGCCGTAAGGATCACGAGATTTGTCTTTGAGTTCTTCACGTTTGTGGTCTGGGAATGATCACATTCGGTAAGCCAGTCCATGGGACGAGTACAATTTAAGCATAATCACAACATGTTGGATATATTGTTGCATTGTTATTAATTGGTTAAATATCATAGTATTGTTTGTCATTATGTTTATGCTTGTTGTGAGCTTGCAAGTACATTCAATGTACTGACCTGGCGTGTCATGCCAGATTTCAGGAAAGTCTCATTGGAAAGGAGAGCTGTCCGAGTCTAGATCGTGTCCACATCGGTGTCCCTATGCAATGGAGTCCCTCTACAATGTTGTTCCGCTGACTCGTAGTTATCATGATCGAGGCACCTTTATGTTTACTAAATAATGTACAAATTGTTCAGCCGCACCGTGTGTGCCGCTTGGCCTCGCTAACTGTGGTAATATGAACTATGCTCCGCTAGCATGAATAAAGCGGTTGTTTTTCTGTACCAAGTTGTTGTGTGTTGCTAGAAGACAAGGTCTCTGGGCTGGCAATGCAGGGTAAACCGGTTTCTCTGAGCCAGGGTGCCACAATGCTTGGTATCATAGCCGCGCTGACTATAGGCCACGCTAGACTACGCCGAGTTAACTGGACATTAGATACAAGTTGTAGTTTGATGTATACTACACAACCTTCTTCTTGTAGACGTTGTTGGGCCTACAAGTGCACAGGTTTGTAGGACCTTAGCAAATTTCCCTCAAGTGGATGACCTAAGGTTTATCAATCCGTAGGAGGCGTAGGATGAAGATGGTCTCTCTCAAGCAACTCTACAACCAAATAACAAAGAGTCTCCTGTGTCCCCAACACACCCAATATAATGGTAAATTGTATAGGTGCACTAGTTCGGCGAAGAGATGGTGATACAAATGCAATATGGATGGTAGATAAAGGTTTTTGTAATCTGAAATAATAAAAACAGCAAGGTATCTAATGATGAAAGTGAGCATAAACGGTATTGCAATGATAGGAAACAAGGCCTGGGGTTCATACTTTCACTAGTGCAAGTTCTCTCAACAATAATAACATAGAAAGATCATATAACAATCTGTCAACATGCAACAAAGAGTCACTCCAAAGCCACTAATAGCGGAGAACAAACGTAGAGATTATGGTAGGGTACAAAACCACCTCAAAGTTATTCTTTCGGATCGATCTATAAAAGAGTTCATACTAGAATAACACCTTCAGACACAAATCAACCAAAACCCTAATGTCACCTAGATACTCCATTGTCACCTCAAGTATCCGTGGGCATGATTATACGATATGCATCACACAATCTCAGATTCATCCAACCAACACAAAGTACTTCAAAGAGTGCCCCAAAGTTTCTACCGGAGAGTCAAGAACGTGTGCCAACCCCTATGCATAGGTTCATGGGCGCAACCCGCAAGTTGGTCACCAAAACATACATCAAGTGGCACATGATATCCCATTGTCACCACACATAAACATGGCAAGACATACATCAAGTGTTCTCATAAAAGACTCAATCCGATAAGATAACTTCAAAGGGGAAACTCAATTCATCACAAGAGAGTAGAGGGGGAGAAACATCATAAGATCCAACTACAATAGCAAAGCTCGGGATACATCAAGATCGTGCCATAGAGGGAACACCGAGAGAAAACATGAGAGAGAGAGAGAGATCAAACACATAGCTAGTGGTACATACCCTCAGCCCCGAGGGTGAACTACTCCCTCCTCGTCATGGAGCGCGCCGGGGTGATGAAGATGGCCACCGGTGATGGGTTCCCCCTCCGGCAGGGTGCCGGAACGGCCTCCCAAGAGGTTTTTGGTGGCTACAGAGGCTTGCGGCGGCGGAACTCCCGATCTATCTTGATTTTTGATGGTTTTAGGGTACATAGGGTTATATAGGCGAAAGAAGTCGGTCGGGGGGTGCTCGAGGGGCCCATGGGACAGGGGGGCGCGCCCAGTAGGGGGGGCACCCTCCTATCTTGTGGCCTCCTTGAGAGTCTTCTGACGTGAACTCCAAGTCTCCTGGGTGATATTCTTCCAAAAAATCATGTTGCCGAAGGTTTCATTCCATTTGGACTCCTTTTGATATTCCTTTTCTTCGAAATACTGAAACAGGCAATAAAATAGCAATATGGGTTGGGCCTCCGGTTAATAGGTTAGTCCCAAAAGTAATATAAAAGTGAATAATAAAGCCCATAATCATTCAAAACAGATAATATAATAGCATGGAACAATCAAAAATTATAGATACGTTGGAAACGTATCAAGCATCCCCAAGCTTAATTCATGCTCGTCCTCGAGTAGGTAAATGATAAAAAACAGAATTTTTGATGTGGAATGCTACCTAGCATGATTCTCAATGTAATTTTCTTTTATTGTGGCATGAATGTTCAGATCCAAATGATTCAAAATAAAAGTTCATATTGATAAAAGAAATAGTAACACTTCAAGCATACTAATCAAAGTAATCATGTCTTCTCAAAATAACATGGCCAAAGAAAGTTATCCCTACAAAATCATATAGTCTAGTTGTTGCTCTATCTTCATCACACAAAGTATTTAATCATGCACAAGCCCGATGACAAGCCAAGCAATTGTTTCATACTTTAATAATCTCAAACTCTTTCAACTTTCACGCAATACATGAGCGTGAGCCATGGACATAGCACTATATGTGGAATAGAATGGTGGTTGTAGAGAATACAAAAAGGAGAAGATAGTCTCACATCAACTAGGCGTATCAACGGGCTATGGAGATGCCCATTAATAGATATCAATGTGAGTGACTAGGGATTGCCATGCAACGGATGCACTAGAGCTATAAATATATGAAAGCTCAACAAAAGAAACTAAGTGGGTGTGCATCCAACTTGCTTGCTCACGAAGACCTAGGGAACTTTTGAGGAAGCCCATTGAGGGAGTCCTGGATTAGGGGGTGTCCGGATGGCCGGACTATGACCTTTGGCCGGACTTCCGGACTATGAAGATACAAGATTGAAGACTTCGTCCCGTGTCCGGATAGGACTTTCCTTGGCGTGGAAGGCAAGCTTGGCGATTTGATATGAAGATCTCCTCCCATTGTAACCAACTCTGTGTAACCCTAGCCCTCTCCGGTGTCTATATAAACCGGAGAGTTTTAGTCCGTAGGGCGAACAGCAATCATACCATAGGCTAGCTTCTAGGGTTTAGCCTCTCTGATCTCGTGGTAGATCAACTCTTGTACTACCCATATCATCAATATTAATCAAGCAGGAGTAGGGTTTTACCTCCATCGAGAGGGCCCGAACCTGGGTAAAAACATCGTGTCCGTTGTCTCCTGTTACCATCCGCCTAGACGCACAGTTCGGGACCCCCTACCCGAGATCCGCCGGTTTTGACACCGACATTGGTACTTTCATTGAGAGTTCCTCTGTGTCGTCACCTTTAGGCCCGATGGCTCCTTCGATCATCAACCACGACGTGGTCTAGGGTGAGACTTTTCTCCCCGGACAGATCTTCGTATTCGGCGGCTTCGCACTGCGGGCCAATTCGCTTAGCCATCTGGAGCAGATCGAAAGCTACGCCCCTGGCCATCAGGTCAGATTCGGAATCTTAAACTACATGGCTGACATCCGCAGGGACTTGATCTTCGACGTATTCGAGCCACGGCCGAGCGCGCCGCACTGTCACGAGGGGCATGATCTAGCTCTGCCGTCGGACAGCGCCCGGAGCGCCGCTCAAGCGTCCTCTCCGACCATTAGCTCGGAGCCGACTGTGCCAGTCGGGGACGGACGGTTGGACGCCGCCCCAGGAGCCGCAATCTCTACGGTGATAGAGCCGAATACCAACCTAGTCCTTTGTAAAGCCAGTGACTCCAAGGTGCCGGACTCCATTCCAGACTCCGGATCTTCCACACCCCTTCCGATCGAACCCAATTGGGCTCTGATCATGGAGTTCACCGCCACGGACGTCTTTCAGCACTCGCCCTTTGGCGACATCCTGAATTCACTAAAGTCTCTCTCCTTATCAGGAGAGCCCTGGCCGGACTATGGTCAGCAAGGTTGGGATGTGGACGACGAAGAAATTCGAAACCCACCCACCACCCACTTCGTAGCCACTGTCGACGATCTAACTGACATGCTCGACTTCGACTCCGAAGACATCAACGGTATGGACGCCGATGAAGGAGACGACCAACAACCAGCACCTATAGGGCACTGCAAAGCCACCTCGTCATATGACATATACATGGTGGACACCCCTAAAGCAGGGAATGGTGATGAAAAAACAGAGGATGACCCCTCCAAGAAGCAACCTAAGCACCGACGTCAGCGGCACCGCTCTAAATCACGCCAGTGCAAAAACGGCGAGTCGGGCACTGGAGACAACAACACCCCGGACAGTGCCGAAGACAACCCCCTCCAGCAGGATTCAGCGCAGGAGGATGGAGAAGCCAGCCCCCATGAGAGAGCGGCAGACAGGGAGGTCGAGGACGACAATTATATGCCACCCTCCGAAGACGAGGCAAGCCTCGACGACGACGAATTTGTCGTGCCAGAGGATCTCGTCGAACAGGAGCGTTTCAAGCGCAGGCTTATGGCCACGGCAAGCAGCCTCAAGAAAAAACAGCAGCAGCTCAGAGCTGACCAAGATTTGCTAGCCGACAGATGGACTGAAGTCCTGGCGGCCGAAGAGTATAAACTCGAACGCCCCTCCAAGAGCTACCCAAAGCGCAGGCTGCTACCCCAACTAGAGGAGGAAGTAACTAAACCTACATCACCAGCGTATGATGCAGCCGATCGACCACCCCGTGGCCGCGACAGGGAGGCCTTTCAGCCCTCAACTCAAGCCGCACCCCGGCGCCGCTCAAAAAATACCAGAGCACGGGGAAACGCAACAGACCTGCAAGACATATTGGAGGATAAGGCAAGGCAAACAAGATCGATCTACGGATCGCGTGGGCGCCCCACGTCACGTGACGATAACCATCACGTCGGATATGATAAATACGGCCAGGCCGAACACAACAGACAAAGCTCATCCGAGCTACGTCGCGATATAGCCCAGTACAGGGGCGCCACACACCCACTATGCTTCACAGACGAAGTAATGGGTCATCAAATCACCGAGGGTTTTAAACCCATAAACATCGAATCATACGATGGCACAACAGATCCTGCGGTATGGATCAAGGATTATCTCCTTCATATCCACATGGCCCGTGGTGATGATCTACACGCCATCAAATACCTCCCGCTCAAGCTTAAAGGACCAGCTAGGCATTGGTTTAACAACCTGCCAGCAGAGTCAATTAGTTGCTGGGAGGACCTGGAATCCGCATTCCTTGACAACTTCCAGGGAACTTATGTGCGACCACCAGACGCCGATGACCTAAGCCACATAATCTAGCAGCCAGAGGAATTGGCCAGACAATTATGGACACGGTTCCTAACCAAGAAAAATCAAATAGTCGACTGTCCGGATGCAGAGGCTCTTGCAGCCTTCAGGCACAACATCCGAGACGAATGGCTTGCTCGGCACCTAGGACAGGAAAAGCCGAAATCTATGGCAGCCCTCACGACACTCATGACCCGCTTTTGCACGGGAGAAGACAGCTGGCTAGCTCGTAGCAATAACATAACCAAGAGCCCTGGCAACTCGGACACCAAGGACAACAATGGCAGGTCGCGTCGCAACAAGCACAAGCGCCGCATTAATGGCGACAATACTGAGGATACGGCAGTTAATGCCGGATTCAGAGGCTCTAAACCCGGTCAGCGGAAGAAGCCATTCAAAAGAAACCCTCCGGGCCCATCCAGTTTAGACCGGATACTCGATCGCTCGTGCCAGATACACGGCACCCCCGAACAACCAGCCAATCACACCAACAGAGATTCTTGGGTGTTCAGGCAGGCAGGCAAGTTAAGTGCCGAAAACATAGACAAGGGGCTGCATAGCGATGACGAGGAGGAGCCCCGGCCGCCGAACAACAGAGGACAAAAGGGCTTCCCCCCACACTGCGGATGGTGAACATGATATACGCAACCCATATCCCCAAAAGGGAGCGGAAGCATGCTCTCAAGGACGTCTATGCGTTGGAGCCAGTCTCCGCAAAGTTCAACCCATGGTCCTCCTGCCCGATCACTTTTGATCGAAGGGACCACCCCACTAGCATTCGTCACGGCGGATTCGCCGCATTGGTCATAGACCCAATCATTGACGGATTTCACCTCACTAGAGTCCTCATGGACGGCGGCAGCAGCCTGAACCTGCTTTATCAGGATACAGTGCGAAAAATGGGTATAGATCCCTCAAGGATTAAACCCACAAAGACAACCTTTAAAGGCGTCATACCAGGTGTAGAAGCCAGCTGCACAGGCTCAGTTACACTCGAAGTGGTCTTCGGATCCCCGGATAATTTCCGAAGCGAAGAGTTAATCTTTGACATAGTCCCGTTCCGCAGTGGCTATCACGCCCTGCTCGGACGAACCGCCTTCGCAAAATTTAATGTGGTGCCGCACTGCGCATATCTCAAGCTCAAGATGCCAGGTCCTCACGGGGTCATTACGGTCAATGGAAACACCGAATGCTCTCTCCGAACAGAGGAGCACACGGCGGCCCTGGAGGCGGAAGTACAAAGTAGCCTCTCAAGGCAATTCTTCAATCCGGTTGTTAAATGCCCGGACAACGTTAAGCGTGCCCGAAGTAACCTACAACAAAACCGGCTGGCACGTTCCGAGCAAGCATGGCAGTGCGGCCCCAACCCCAACCCTCGCGAGATTGTGATAACGGTACCACGCGTACATAACTACGCTCTGGAAATACCATGGGCATAAGGGGAGGGGCACAACCACGGCAGGCCCAGAATGCGGCTCAACCGCACTAGGGGCTCCATATTCTGCCATTTCCTTTTTTTATACTTTCAGGACCCAACTATTCGGAAGGCCTGTCCGGCAATACACTCGCCGAACACACGATGCAACAGCCAGGGAGATAACAAGCTGCATCAAATGTCCAGGTGGTCTCTGTAACGAGCTAAATACCTATTTTACTTAAAGTCTCGCAGCTTGCCCCTGGAGAGGGACATGTCAAATAATCCCATCTCTTGCTTATCGCACTATTTGTATCGTTCTGCTTTCACAGCAGCCCTTTTTAATAAACAATACATAGCTCCTATCTATTATTGTATTCATTTATTTTTATACAAATATGTTCAGTCATGACATTATGTGTCACACCCTAGCTAGTCATGCATTAGAGTGTTGCATCATGTTTACTCTTTCATCAGAAACTTGAAATGGGGATCTGTGAAACCCTCAGAATCATTTTTGAAAATGATCCAAATAAAAATTTCTCCAAAAGGGTCCAAGAAAATGCTCATGTTGCTCTCTGAAAATATTGGACAGAGATAAAAATCAAACCAATATTTTTAAGAGCTCATATGTATTTATTTTGGGCATTTGGAATTAATGCATAATTATTTGCATTGGAAATATATTAATTATATATATTAATATATGTCCAAATATTATGCCAATTATAAAAGAGCTCTGGAATAATATATATAGCTCCTGCAAAAATTGGCATAAGTTAAATAAATGATTTAATATATTATTTAAATCAAAACAAATGTCAGAAATTAGAAAACAGAAAAAGAAATAACAGGAGGAGCTTACTTGGGCTCCTCCCTGTGCGGCCCAGCCAGCTGGCCGGCCCAGCAAGCCAGCCCAGCCCACCACCGCCGTCGTCCTCCTGGCGCCAGTCGGCCAGGCGTGTGGCCGGCGCACGCGCACGGCCGGAGCGCCACGCCACCAGCTCGTCTGCCTGCCTCCCCCGCCAGCGCGACGCTGCGGCGCTTCTTCTCGGTGCCGCCTCGATGCCCTGGACGACGCCACGCCTCTCCCCTCCTCTCTCTCTCTCTCTCTCTCTCTCACGGCCGAACACCACCGTCGCCGCCGTTCGCCACAGCAGCCGTCTCCGGCCACCCCTCGCTCCCCCGACTAGCTCAGAAGCTCCGCCACGACCCCCTCTTCCTCCCCACCGCTCCACAGCTCCCCGGAAGCCCTGCATCGCCGCCACGTCGCCGTTCCCCTCTTCGGGCTCCGACCGTCGTCGCCGTCGAATTCGCCGTCTCCAGCGCGTCCCCGAGCCCGCTAACCATCCCTGCAGCTCCGCGGTGAGCCCCCGGATCGTTTCCCCTTCTCCCCTGGTCTCTTTCGACCTCTAGGCCCTAGCCCCACCTTGGCCGAGAGCTCCACGCCGCCGGCGATGTCGCCGTCGTGGCCACGGTCGCCGTAGCGCCCAACCGAGCACATCATCGTGCTCCACACCTCACTAGGAGCACGTAGCACGCACCAACACCTCCCCTAACGCCCTGCAACGCCGATTCCGACCGCACCCGAACTCCGGCCGCCGCAGCCGAGCTCGCCGCCGTCAACTCCGGCCACCCCGAGCCCAACCACCACCACCAATAGTCGCGGCTCAACCTCAGCAACACGTAGATGCCTTCCGCCGTCCATTTGGTGGCCGGAATGGCAAAAAGCACTTTCGCCGCCGTCTCGGACCTCACCGGCGTCATGTCGCCGGTGGGGTTTGACTTGTCCGACCTGGGGTTTGACCCCCCAGGGTCACTGACGCGTGGGCCCTGTCGGCCAGGTGGTTAGATTAGCGCTAACTACTGTTAGTCAACCCCCCCTGACACTGACAGTGGGCCCCAGCGCCACTAATCCCTAATTAGGATTAATTTAAACCTGTCAAACCCCCCTGTCACTGACGTGTGGCCCCCACACGTCAGGTTTGACCTCAGCCAGCCGCAGTTGACCACTGACGTCATGCTGACGTCATGCTGGCGCAATAATTATATTTCTGGATTTAATTTAAATCAGGAAATTCCAGAATATTATTTAAACTTCAAAAATTCATAACTTTTATTCTGTAACTCCAAATTGGACAAATTATATATGAAAAATGATCAGAAAAATCCAATCTATCCATCTGTACTATTTTCATGCATGATCAAACAAGTTAAATTGATGTTTCAAGCAGAACAAGGAAAAGCACTTTAAAAGGCCATATTTGAATTTGAAATTTGAATCTTTGATTCAAATTTGTTCAAAACCTTCTGGATTTTAGTTGCATTAGCCCAACTCACTCATATTGCCATGTTTCATGCATGCATCATATTGTTGCACGTTGTTTGGTGATGATTGTGTATCGGTGTCCTCTGCGACAGGTCCTGCCTCTGAGGAGTACCGTGATTACCCTAACGAAGAACCGTATCCGTGCATCGAACCATCAGGCAAGCAACCAACCATTTGATCATATCGATACAATCCCATGTTCTCGCTCCTGCTCTCTTTTACTGCATTAAGACAACGCGTTTCAAACTGCTGTGTGCTACGGTAGTTGAACCCATTTCCTCTGCATGACCTGTCATTGCCACAGTAACTAGATGAAACCCACTAGCATGTGTAGGAGTTGCTTGAGCCATATGTATGTGTTGTTCCTACCTTGCTATGCCTGCTATGCTTAGAGTCATGTCAGGTCTGGTTCATCGGGGTGATGGGCTGGAGTGAAATGATTATGTCGGTAATGAGAGTGGTGTGGTGAACACGATTTGGTAAAGGTATCGATGAGAGGCCATGTAGGAGTACATGGTGGGTTGTTTCATTGAAGCCGACCTTAAGCACTGAGATCTGTATGTGTGATTTAAGAATCAGCTACTACCATGCATTGGGCCCTAAACCAATGGACCCTCTCGGCTTCTTATTCACCCTAGTTCTCCGTCCAGGAGTTGCAAGTAGTTTCTGGTGTTTGTAGCCTACTGGAGGCCGTGGACAGCGCTGACTGTAGGGGTGGGCTGTGATGCGGTAGGTACGTGGCCGGGTGTACCGAATACCCGTTAGGTATCTCGGGAACCCTGTTCACATCGTTCGGGGCCGTATGGGAAACCTCGGCCGGACTCCCTGCGGATGGAACCCGAATAGGCGATAAACCTGGACTGGAGGCTTAGGTGATTAGGTAGGTCGTGGCCGACACCCACGTTGGGCTTCCGCTTGAAGGTTGCCGAGTACATGTCGTGTAAGCGACGGTAAGCGGTGAGAGCGTGTATGAAGAAGTACACCCCTGCAGGGTTATCATGATCTATTCGAATAGCCGCGTCCGCGGTAAAGGACTACTTGGTTGCCTATACAATTCATAGACAAGTAAATGGATACTGTTAAAAGCCTCAAGATAAGTGTGAGTGCCGAGGATGGCTCTTCCGTAGGAAGACGGAGGTGGATCCTCGGTAGTGTATTGAAGTGGTGAGTAGTGGACTCGTGTGCGCAAAACCATTTCAAGTTGGAGTATCGTAGGATAGTCTAGCCAAGAGTCAAAGCTGGCTTGCTGCAATAACTCCACCAACCCTTCTTGATACTATGCATGTATGTAGGATCTGATGTAAGTCTTGCTGAGTACCTTTGTACTCATGTTGCTATAATCTACATTTTACAGAAGACGCTGCAACCCCTTCTGATGGGTTCTATGTAGACGTTGACATCAACGAGTAGGCTAAAGACCCAGGTGGTGACCCTGAGCTTGTGAAGGACCACATAGTATAGTAGGCTTTCCAAGCCTCTTTTATTTTACTAGTTGTCTGTACTCAGACAAGTTACTTCCGCTGCTGGTTTGTATGACTGTATGACTTGTATGTTGGGTCGTGAGACCCGTACCTTTGTGTATGTTATGTATGGCTCCCTGAGCCTTAAATAAAGTACTTGTGTCGTAGAGTCATGTTGTGATGCTTCGTTGTATTTGCACATATCGAGCATATTGTGTGTATGATTGAAATGCTTGGTATGTGTGGGATCTGACTATCTAGTTGTTTATCTTTAGTAGCCTCTCATACCGGGAAATGTCTCCTAGTGTTACCGCTGAGCCATGGTAGCTTGCTACTGCTCTGGAACACTTAGGCTGGCCGGCATGTGTCCTTCTTCGTTCCTGTGTCTGTCCCTTCGGGGAAATGTCATGCTTTGAGTACCGGAGTCCTGTTAGCCCGCTACAGCCCGGTTTACCGGAGTCCTGCTAGCCCAGTGCTACAGCCCGGACCCATTTGCTGATACCGACACGTTCGGAGCTGGGTCATGGATGCCTGTCCCTGTAAGTCTGTGCCACTTTGGGTTTACGACTAGTCATGTCAGCCCGGGCTCTTTATCATATGGATGCTAGCGACATTATCATATACATGAGCCAAAAGGCGCAAACGGTCCCGGGCAAAGGTAAGGCGACACCCGTGGGAATACCGTGCGTGAGGCCGCAAAGTGATATGAGGTGTTACCAGCTAGATCGATGTGACATCGAGTCGGGGGCCTGACAGCGTTGGCATCAGAGCCGGACTGCCTGTAGGTTCTCCAAGCCAAACTGGTCGATGTTGAGTCTAGAAATTCTTTAGTTATATGTAGGGGAATTGATTGTGGGTTGGAACGTAAGGCTCTTTTACTCCTTTATCTTATGACATTCTGATCTGAGTCAGTCCATTCTTCTACCGGGGGATAAGGAATTAGGATCTGTTCTCTCTATCAGGATCACGTGTTACTAATCAGTAGTACCTTATAAGTTTGATGGATACAAGCCTAGTTCAGATCTACTACCCCATTATGTTGCTAGGATGGTCTCAGAACTTGATATGATGATGATGAGTGTGTATGTAATCCTTTGTCAAATGTCTCAAAATCCTTCTTGAGCATTTACAGCTGTTATGCTGCCGAAATTTTGCTAGAAATTCTAATGCCTTGCATTATGATTGTGCTTTCAGATGGCCACTCGCGACCTCAATCAAGTGGTTCGCCTGACTCGATGCCTAGATGTACCCGGCCATACTGCTAAGTTGGTCAGGGTAATGACTGAGGCTGGATACCGCTGGTATCCCGAGTACACGGTCGAAGAGCAATTCCGAGACTTTAATCAAAGCCAGTATCTCTGCACTGTCAGGATATTTCCATCTTATCCTGGATCCACCGAGCCTCTTCACTGCTCCTATGGACTCGGGGTTACTATTGAGATGGCTGTGTAGGACGCCGCCTACTCTATGATGACCATTATGCGAGTTAGATCTGGTTTATTTCAGGACTCTGACTTCCGGTATATGCCAGGATCACTTCCGGGAGCACAAGGGTATCTCCAGGCTATTTATGCTGACCCCACTCAGGAGGATTCACGGACTCGCACCACTGCTGAGATGCTCGAGGATAAGGACCGTGAAAATCGGGCCTTAAGGTTAGAGCTCTTCAATACCCGTGCTGACCACTGGGCCACTTTGACTCGGTTCGCACCAGCGGTGCAAGCTGGATATTCAGATATGCGCGATCTCTATCCTGTGAGATCTGCTCTGCCGGACGTGATGGTTTGGCGTGATGTAGGAGGCATCACCCCACCTCGCGGTCCTCGCAGGCCACCGTCTGTTGGTCCAAGACCTCATCCTAGCCCCTATGGTCCACAAGCTCCGCGAGACCGTCTGTTTCCGGATGAACATGTTGAGCTTCCAGGCTATGGAGGTGACTTTTACGAGGACTACTACGGATCGGTCTGAGTTAGTGGTAGTATCCCTAGTTCGCACTAGCTGTGTCGTCTATCGTCCCGCGTGACTCGTGGGATATGACCTAGTTGTACTCCTTCCGGAGGTGTAGAAAAATAATGTATAGGAGCTTGGAATGCCTCCGATGAGATGTAATCCTCTTTCACCGTAATAGTACTTTGTTTGGTCTTGTACTAAACCCTGTATGGTGTGTATGACGATGGAATAAAAGAAGTAGTTTCTGTATCTACCATGTCATACGGATGATCATCTTGCATTTCGAGTTATTCCTTACATTCTATATCCTATGTCGGAATCTTATCGTTCTGACTAAATCATTGTTTTGTTTACCTAGGATGGTCAACACGCGCGCTAACCCTGCTTCCCAAGAGCAGGCCGAAGGCAGTGAAGCCAGGAATGAAAATCTGCCTCATCCTCCTTCACTAGCCGAGGTTATGATGGAAGCTGAGAGAAACAAGCGGGAGACCAACCGTTTGTTGGAGCGTATTGAACAGAATACAGCACACCATCAGAGGGCTAACGTGGTGTCACTCAGTGATTTTATCAAATTACATCCACCCACGTTCCACCACTCCGCCGAGCCTCTCGACGCTGATGACTGGCTTCGCAGTATCTCTCACAAACTGCGTTCCGCGCTGGTAGCGGAGGCTGACAAGGTCAACTTTGCTGCATATCATCTTGAAGGCCCCGCCAGTCTATGGTGGGAGAATTATGGAGCAATGCGCCCAGCGGGCCATGTCACTACTTGGGCTGAGTTCAGCGAGGCTTTCCGTGAACATCACATTCCGGAGGGTCTCATGGACCGTAAACGTGAAGAATTTTGCAGTTTCACCCAAGGCCGACTTTCTGTGGATGTCTATAGCAGGGAGTTTGGTAATCTCGCCCGATATGCAACTGAGGAAGTTTCTACTGACGCCAAGAAGCAAGCAAGGTTCCGTAAGGGCCTTAGTCCTGAGCTTCGCCGCGACCTCCGTCTGCATGAGTGCACATCTTTTTCGAAACTTGTCAACAAAGCCATCAGTGCTGAAACTGGTCAGACTGACTATGACGCAACACGCAAGCATGGCCGTGACATGGGTTCCTCATCCGGTGCTGGTCCTCAGAAGCGCCGCGTGTGGGTGCCCAACACCGCCCTGCCACCCAGGTTCACACTGAGGCCATCTTTCCAGGCGCCTCGCCCTGTACAACAGTCTGCTCCAGCCAAGCCCTATGGGGGTCCAACCAATAATGCTCCTCCACGTACCAGTTCCGTGACTTGTTTCAAATGCGGGGAATCTGGTCACTATATGCGTGAGTGTCCCCAGACCAACCCCACCCAGTCTGCTAAAGCTGTTGGCCGTGGCAAGCCGACAGGAAAAGTATTCCACGCCAAGCTGGTCACCGCTTCACGTGGCCATGTCAACTGTATCTCTGCCGAAGAAGCTCAAGAGGATCCCAACGTCGTTCTCGGTATGCTTCTTGTTAATTGCCACCCGGCATCTGTTCTTTTCGATACAGGAGCCTCTCATTCTTTTATATCTGAAAATTATGCTCGTTTGCATAACGTTGCATTCTATGACATGCCATCCACTATGGAAATTTCTACCCCTGGTTCTAGATGGCAGACCTCTAGGGTAAGTTATGGAAATGAAATCCAAGTCGACAGACTTGTTTTCCTTGCGTCTTTGATAGCCCTTAAATCTTCAGATATTAATATCATTCTAGGTATGGACTGGATGTCAGCTCATCATGCCCAAATTGATTGCTTCTCTAGGACTGTTCAACTCACCCATCCTTCGGGGAAGATAGTCAATGTCTTGACCCGAATAGCCAAGCGACAATTATATTCTCTTAACGCCAGCCCTTTGCCAGACCTTGAGGACGTTCCGGTAGTCCGTGACTTCCCGGATGTCTTTCCAGAGGAATTGCCAGGTGTTCCACCTGACAGGGATGTTGAGTTCGTAATAGACCTCATTCCAGGAACCGTTCCGATTGCTAGAAGACCCTATAAGATGGCACCCCTAGAACTAGCCGAGCTTAAGAAACAACTCGATGAGTCCTTGAAAAAGGGTTTCATCCGACCTAGTTCATCTCCGTGGGCTTGCCCCGTCCTATTCGTCAAGAAGAAGGATGGTACGGACCGGATGGTTGTAGATTACCGACCTGTCAATTTGGTCACAATCAAGAACAAATATCCACTTCCCAGGATCAACGACCTGTATGATCAGCTCGCTGGATCCTCAGTCTTCTCCAAGATGGATTTGAGGTTGGGCTACCATCAAATCAAAATCAGAAATGGGGACATTCCTAAAACGGCCTTTGTTACTCGTTATGGCCAATACGAGTACACCGTCATGTCCTTCGGTTTAACCAACGCTCCAGCCACCTTTTCTCGGTTAATGAACTCAATCTTCATGGAGTATTTGGATAAATTCGTCGTAGTTTATCTCGATGATATACTCATCTACTCCAAGAACGAGGAAGAACATGCCGAAGATCTAAGGCTAGTGTTGAAGAAACTTCGAGAGCATCGCCTTTATGCCAAATTTTCTAAATGTGAATTCTGGTTGTCAGAAGTGACCTATCTGGGTCATGTAATATCTGGTAAAGGTATTGCTGTTAACCCTGAGCGAGTTCAAGCCGTCCTTAATTGGACTCCACCCGAATCGGTCAAGCAAGTTCGGAGTTTTCTAGGCTTAGCGAGCTATTGCCGTCGCTTTGTCGAGAACTTCTCCAAGGTTGCCAAACCTCTAACCGAACTCCTCAAGAAAGATAAGAAGTTCGAATGGACTCCACAATGTGAGCACAGCTTTCAGGAACTGAAAAGACGCCTGACCTCTGCTCCCGTGCTGGTACCGCCAGACTTCTCCAAGGACTTCGTTATCTACTGCGACGCCTCGCGACAAGGACTAGGTTGCATTCTCATGCAAGATCGACACGTAATTGCTTACGCTTCACGGCAATTGCACCCACATGAGGAGAATTATCCTACTCATGATCTAGAGCTTGCAGCTGTAATCTATGCACTTAAGACCTGGCGACATTACCTCCTCGGTAATCGTTGCGAAATATTCACTGATCACCAAAGTCTGAAGTATATTTTCACCCAACCGGATTTGAATCTCAGGCAGAGACGTTGGGTTGAATTGATCACAGACTTCGACTTAGGAATAACCTACACCCCAGGGAAAGCCAACGTCATGGCTGATGCGCTAAGTCGTAAATCTTATTGTAACAACCTGATGTTACAACAAAGTCAACCGCTTCTCCATGAGGAATTTCGGAAGCTTAACCTTCACATTGTACCTCAAGGTTTTCTTTCCACCTTGGTGGCAAAACCTACCCTTACGGATCAAATTATCAAAGCACAGAAGGTAGATCCGGGAATCTCCCGTATCAAGAGGAACATTCAAAAAGGAATTGCGAATTGTTTCTCCATTAATGATCAAGGAGTCGTATACTTCGGGAATCGACTAGTGGTTCCCAAAGTGCGCAACCTAAGGCGATTAATCCTTAAGGAGGCTCATGAATCTCCTCTCACCATTCATCCCGGTAGTACTAAAATGTATCAGGACCTACGCCAGAGGTTCTGGTGGACTAGGATGAAGAGAGAAATTGCTCAGTATATTGCAAATTGCGACGTCTGTCGTCGTGTAAAAGCAGAGCATCAACGGCCTGCTGGCACCCTTCAACCCTTAGCTATTCCTGAATGGAAATGGGATAAAATTGGTATGGATTTCATTACCGGTTTTCCCAGGACCAAGAGAGGAAATAACGCTATCTTCGTCGTGGTCGATCGTCTTTCCAAAGTAGCTCATTTCTTACCTGTTCGTGAGAGTATAACCGCTAGTCAGCTGGCAGATTTGTACATCTCCCGAATAGTGTCTGTCCATGGGGTTCCTTTGGAAATTAACTCGGATCGAGGAAGTCTTTTCACCTCTCGATTTTGGGAAAGTTTCCAAAATGCTATGGGAACTCGTCTCTCTTTTAGCACCGCTTTCCACCCTCAGTCAAGTGGTCAAGTGGAACGCGTCAACCAGATTCTAGAAGACATGCTTCGAGCCTCTGTTATCTCATTCGGAATGGACTGGGAGAAGTGCCTTCCATTTGCCGAATTCGCCTACAACAACAGCTATCAATCTAGCTTGGGTAAAGCCCCTTTTGAAGTTCTCTATGGACGACGATGTCGAACACCCCTTAACTGGTCAGAGACCGGGGAAAGACAATTCTTTGGCCCGGATATGATTCACGAAGCAGAAGAACAAGTTCGTATCGTTCGTGAAAAGTTGAAAACAGCCCAACCTCGTCAAAAGAGTCAATATGACCGAAAACATAAGGCTATGACCTTCGAGGTTGACGAGAAGGCTTATCTTCGGGTCACCCCTCTGAAGGGAACCCATCGTTTCGGTATCAAAGGCAAATTGGCTCCTCGTTACATTGGACCTTTTCGCATTCTTGCCAAACGAGGAGAAGTTGCCTACCAGTTGGAACTACCTCCGCACCTCTCCAGAGTTCACGATGTCTTTCACATTTCTCAACTCAGGCGTTGCTTCTCGGATCCTATCCATGAAGTGGACCACGAAACGCTTGATCTTCAAGATAATCTTACATATCGAGAGTACCCCATTCGTATCCTCGATCAGGCCGAACGTACCACCCGACGTCATAACATCAAGTTTCTCAAAGTTCAATGGTCGCACCATTCTGAGGATGAAGCAACTTGGGAAAGGGAGGATCGTCTTCGACTCGAGTATCCCGCCTTCTTCCCGGAGGAACCCAAATCTCGGGACGAGATTCTTTTGAGTGGGGGTGAGTTGTCACACCCTAGCTAGTCATGCATTAGAGTGTTGCATCATGTTTACTCTTTCATCAGAAACTTGAAATGGGGATCTGTGAAACCCTCAGAATCATTTTTGAAAATGATCCAAATAAAAATTTCTCCAAAAGGGTCCAAGAAAATGCTCATGTTGCTCTCTGAAAATATTGGACAGAGATAAAAATCAAACCAATATTTTTAAGAGCTCATAGGTATTTATTTTGGGCATTTGGAATTAATGCATAATTATTTGCATTGGAAATATATTATTTATATATATTAATATATGTCCAAATATTATGCCATTTATAAAGGAGCTCTGGAATAATATATCTAGCTCCTGCAAAAATTGGCATAAGTTAAATAAATGATTTAATATATTATTTAAATCAAAACAAATGTCAGAAATTAGAAAAACAGAAATAAATAACAGGAGGAGCTTACCTGGGCTCCTCCACTGTGCGGCCCAGCCAGCAGCCGGCCCAGCCCACCTCCCTCCTCTGTCGTCTTCGTCCCGACAGAGGGAGGGGAGTGTGGCCGGCGCGCGCGCGCGCCACCGCGCCACGCCACCTCTCTCCCTGCCTGCCTGCCCTCCCCTCCTCGCCTCGATGCCCTGGACGACGCCACGCCTCCCCCCTGCTCTCTCTCACTCTCCCCCGGCTCTTCCCTCCTCTCCCTCGCTCTCTCTCTCACACGGCCGAACACCACCGTCGCCGCCGTTCGCCACAGCAGCCGTCTCCGGCCACCCCTCGCTCCCCCGACTAGCTCAGAAGCTCCGCCACGACCCCCTCTTCCTCCCCACCGCTCCACAGCTCCCCGGAAGCCCTGCATCGCCGCCACGTCGCCGTTCCCCTCTTCGGGCTCCGACCGTCGTCGCCGTCGAATTCGCCGTCTCCAGCGCGTCCCCGAGCCCGCTAACCATCCCTGCAGCTCCGCGGTGAGCCCCCGGATCGTTTCCCCCTTCTCCCCTGGTCTCTTTCGACCTCTAGGCCCTAGCCCCACCTTGGCCGAGAGCTCCACGCCGCCGGCGATGTCGCCGTCGTGGCCACGGTCGCCGTAGCGCCCAACCGAGCACATCATCGTGCTCCACACCTCACTAGGAGCACGTAGCACGCACCAACACCTCCCCTAACGCCCTGCAACGCCGATTCCGACCGCACCCGAACTCCGGCCGCCGCAGCCAAGCTCGCCGCCGTCAACTCCGGCCACCCCGAGCCCAACCACCACCACCAATAGTCGCGGCTCAACCTCAGCAACACGTAGATGCCTTCCGCCGTCCATTTGGTGGCCGGAATGGCAAAAAGCACTTTCGCCGCCGTCTCGGACCTCGCCGGCGTCATGTCGCCGGTGGGGTTTGACTTGTCCGACCTGGGGTTTGACCCCCCAGGGTCACTGACGCGTGGGCCCTGTCGGCCAGGTGGTTAGATTAGCGCTAACTACTGTTAGTCAACCCCCCCTGACACTGACAGTGGGCCCCAGCGCCACTAATCCCTAATTAGGATTAATTTAAACCTGTTAAACCCCCCCTGTCACTGACGTGTTGCCCCCACACGTCAGGTTTGACCTCAGCCAGCCGCAGTTGACCACTGACGTCATGCTGACGTCATGCTGGCGCAATAATTATATTTCTGGATTTAATTTAAATCAGGAAATTCCAGAATATTATTTAAACTTCAAAAATTCATAACTTTTATTCTGTAACTCCAGATTGGACAAATTATATATGAAAAATGATCAGAAAAATCCAATCTATCCATCTGTACTATTTTCATGCATGATCAAACAAGTTAAATTGATGTTTCAAGCAGAACAAGGAAAAGCACTTTAAAAGGCCATATTTGAATTTGAAATTTGAATCTTTGATTCAAATTTGTTCAAAACCTTCTGGATTTTAGTTGCATTAGCCCAACTCACTCATATTGCCATGTTTCATGCATGCATCATATTGTTGCACGTTGTTTGGTGATGATTGTGTATCGGTGTCCTCTGCGACAGGTCCTGCCTCTGAGGAGTACCGTGATTACCCTAACGAAGAACCGTATCCGTGCATCGAACCATCAGGCAAGCAACCAACCATTTGATCATATCGATACAATCCCATGTTCTCGCTCCTGCTCTCTTTTACTGCATTAAGACAACGCGTTTCAAACTGCTGTGTGCTACGGTAGTTGAACCCATTTCCTCTGCATGACCTGTCATTGCCACAGTAACTAGATGAAACCCACTAGCATGTGTAGGAGTTGCTTGAGCCATATGTATGTGTTGTTCCTACCTTGCTATGCCTGCTATGCTTAGAGTCATGTCAGGTCTGGTTCATCGGGGTGATGGGCTGGAGTGAAATGATTATGTCGGTAATGAGAGTGGTGTGGTGAACACGATTTGGTAAAGGTATCGATGAGAGGCCATGTAGGAGTACATGGTGGGTTGTTTCATTGAAGCCGACCTTAAGCACTAAGATCTGTATGTGTGATTTAAGAATCAGCTACTACCATGCATTGGGCCCGAAACCAATGGACCCTCTCGGCTTCTTATTCACCCTAGTTCTCCGTCCAGGAGTTGCAAGTAGTTTCTGGTGTTTGTAGCCTACTGGAGGCCGTGGACAGCGCTGACCGTAGGGGTGGGCTGTGATGCGGTAGGTACGTGGCCGGGTGTACCGAATACCCGTTAGGTATCTCGGGAACCCTGTTCACATCGTTCGGGGCCGTATGGGAAACCTCGGTCGGACTCCCTGCGGATGGAACCTGAATAGGCGATAAACCTGGACTGGAGGCTTAGGTGATTAGGTAGGTCGTGGCCGACACCCACGTTGGGCTTCCGCTTGAAGGTTGCCGAGTACATGTCGTGTAAACGACGATAAGTGGTGAGAGCGTGTATGAAGAAGTACACCCCTGCAGGGTTAACATGATCTATTCGAATAGCCGCGTCCGCGGTAAAGGACTACTTGGTTGCCTATACAGTTCATAGACAAGTAAATGGAAACTACTAAAAGCCTCAAGATAAGAGTGAGTGCCGAGGATGGCTCTTCCGTAGGAAGACGGAGGTGGATCCTCGGTGGTGTATTGAAGTGGTGAGTAGTGGACTCGTGTGCGCAAAACCATTTCAAGTTGGAGTATCGTAGGATAGCCTAGCCAAGAGTCAAAGCTGGCTTGCTGCAATAACTCCACCAACCCTTCTTGATAACATGCATGTATGTAGGATCTGATGTAAGACTTGCTGAGTACCTTTGTACTCATGTTGCTATAATCTACATTTTTTACAGAAGACGCTGCAACCCCTTCTGATGGGTTCTATGTAGACGTTGACATCAACGAGTAGGCTAAAGACCCAGGTGGTGACCCTGAGCTTGTGAAGGACCACGTAGTATAGTTAGGCTTTCCAAGCCTCTTTTATTTTACTAGTTGTCTGTACTCAGACAAGTTACTTCCGCTGCTGGTTTGCATGACTGTATGACTTGTATGTTGGGTCGTGAGACCCGTACCTTTGTGTATGTTATGTATGGCTCCCTGAGCCTTAAATAAAGTACTTGTGTCGTAGAGTCATGTTGTGATGCTTCGTTGTATTTGCACATATCGAGCATATTGTGTGTATGATTGAAATGCTTGGTATGTGTGGGATCTGACTATCTAGTTGTTTATCTTTAGTAGCCTCTCTTACCGGGAAATGTCTCCTAGTGTTACCGCTGAGCCATGGTAGCTTGCTACTGCTCTGGAACACTTAGGCTGGCCGGCATGTGTCCTTCTTCGTTCCTGTGTCTGTCCCTTCGGGGAAATGTCACGCTTTGAGTACCGGAGTCCTGTTAGCCCGCTACAGCCCGGTTTACCGGAGTCCTGCTAGCCCAGTGCTACAGCCCGGACCCATTTGCTGATACCGACACGTTCAGAGCTGGGTCATGGATGCCTGTCCCTGTAAGTCTGTGCCACTTTGGGTTTACGACTAGTCATGTCAGCCCGGGCTCTTTATCATATGGATGCTAGCGACATTATCATATACGTGAGCCAAAAGGCGCAAACGGTCCCGGGCAAAGGTAAGGCGACACCCGTGGGAATACCGTGCGTGAGGCCGCAAAGTGATATGAGGTGTTACCAGCTAGATCGATGTGACATCGAGTCGGGGGCCTGACAGCGTTGGCATCAGAGCCGGACGACTGCCTGTAGGTTCTCCAAGCCAAACTGGTCGATGTTGAGTCTAGAAATTCTTTAGTTATATGTAGGGGAATTGATTGTGGGTTGGAACGTAAGGCTCTTTTACTCCTTTATCTTATGACATTCTGATCTGAGTCAGTCCATTCTTCTACCGGGGGATAAGGAATTAGGATCTGTTCTCTCTATCAGGATCACGTGTTACTAATCAGTAGTACCTTATAAGTTTGATGGATACAAGCCTAGTTCAGATCTACTACCCCATTATGTTGCTAGGATGGTCTCAGAACTTGATATGATGATGATGAGTGTGTATGTAATCCTTTGTCAAATGTCTCAAAATCCTTCTTGAGCATTTACAGCTGTTATGCTGCCGAAATTTTCCTAGAAATTCTAATGCCTTGCATTATGATTGTGCTTTCAGATGGCCACTCGCGACCTCAATCAAGTGGTTCGCCTGACTCGATGCCAGCTAGATCGATGTGACATCGAGTCGGGGGCCTGACATTATGCAACCGTACACTTTGGTACGGCCAATACACCAGGGGCTTAAGTACCCCATAATACGGTGTGAAAAGACTGAACACTCTCATGAGTGCGGCACCCCGAACTTATAGCACTATATGCATCGGCTCCGAATCATGTCTTGGGTCAATAGTTGGGTTTGCCCGGCTCCCATGTTTTGGTACCTTACGTTCCGCAATGTCGGCTAAGGTAGTGCTGGGAGAACTACTGCGATTGTGTCCCAGTTTAGCTGGGTTAACACCTCAGTAGAGAAAGCTAAAACTGACCGTCATGATAGTGCGAGAGACCGGTCGCTGTTCGAGAGCTTTTTTGAGTCCCTAAAGACTTATGCCGCTTAGAGCGAGGAGCCGGATTTATCCGGCCTAGGCGTGGATAGCGCCCCGAACTCGGTCTTCCGAATACTAGGGGTGTCGGTGTCAAAACCGGCGGATCTCGGGTAGGGGGTCCCAAACTGTGCGTCTAGGCGGATGGTAACAGGAGACAAGGGACACGATGTTTTACCCAGGTTCGGGCCCTCTTGATGGAGGTAAAACCCTACGTCATGCTTGATTAATATTGATGATGTGTGTTACAAGAGTAGATCTACCACGAGATCAAGGAGGCTAAACCCTAGAAGCTAGCCTATGGTATGATTGTTGTTCGTCCTATGGACTAAAGCCATCTGGTTTATATAGACACCGGAGAGGGCTAGGGTTACACAGAGTCGGTTACAATGGTAGGAGATCTACATATCCGTATCGCGAAGCTTGCCTTCCACGCCAAGGAAAGTCCCATCCGGACACGGGACGAAGTCTTCAATATTGTATCTTCGTAGTCTTGGAGTCCGGCCGATGATGATAGTTCGGCTATCCGGACAACCCCTAGTCCAGGACTCCCTCAGTAGCCCCTGAACCACGCTTCAATGACGACGAGTCCGGCGCGCATATTGTCTTCGGCATTGCAAGGCGGGTTCCTCCTCCGAATAATTTATAGAAGATTGTGAACACCAGGATAGTGTCCGGCTCTGCAAAATAATTTCCACATACCACCGTAGAGAGAATAATATTTACACAAGTTCAATCTGCTGACGTATTTCGTGGCGTGTCATCACACCACTACCAAGCCTTTACTCGAATTGTTTTTATTGTACCACCTCAGCGCGTTTAGCGAAGCGGTTTCCTTGGCATGTCTTGTCGAAGCAGAGATCGTGTTCCCCTTATTCCGGGATTCCCATCAATACGGACGTGGGTAACCCCACCGCGCCATTGATTGCGGCGCTTGGGGGATAAGCAAGCTTTATCAGGCCGGTGGGGACGCATGTTTTCATCTGCCCATATAAGGGGATAAAGATCCAACCCTTTTACCTGCGCCTTCTTCCTCCTTGGCTTATCCATCTCTGCGAACTCGAGCTCCAGTGCCCAAGTCCGCACATCTCACCTCAACCTCCTCCAACTATGTCTGGAGCGGGAGGCAAGTGGATGGCCTCCTCCGTTACGGAGGGGCACATCCAGAAGCCGCGCAGCGCCGGATATTTGTCGAGCAACATCGCGCATCGGCTCCCCGACGAGGGAGAGCTCATCCCCACCCCCAGGCCCCATGAGAGGGTAGTATTTCTTACCCATTTCCTCCGCGGACTGGGCTTCCCACTCCATCCCTTTGTCCCGGGGCTCATGTTCTACTACGGCCTGGATTTCCACGATCTGGCCCCGAATTTCATCCTCAACATCTCGGCGTTTATCGTCGTGTGTGAGGCCTTCCTCTGCATCCAGCCCCACTTCGGCTTGTGGCTCAAGACCTTCAGTGTCAAGCCGAAGGTTGTGAAGGGCAGCCAAGCGGAGTGCGGAGGCGCCATGGTGGGCAGGATGTTCAACATTACTTGGCTTGAGGGCACTTTCGTGGAAACCATCAAGGGGTGGCAATCGGGGTGGTTCTACATCACCGAGCCGTGTGACCCTGAATGGGCAGCGGCCCCCGAATTTAGATCTGGCATCCCCACACGGCTCACCTCCTGGAAAGAGAGCGGCGCACTTGGGGTGATTCGGAGGAGTTGACCGGACTCCAAGCCTGCGTCCAAAAGCTGGTGGACAAGAAGCTCAAGCTTGTCAACGTGGTCCAGGTCATGCTCATCCGCCGGATCCTCCCGTGCCAACGATGGGGCTTCAACATGTGGGAGTTCGATCCGGTGCAGCACCAGACTTTGAGCGGGCTCTTCGACACTACGTACGAAGATGTCTGGAAGGTGCTGTTCAAGGGCGCCGAGGTTCCCGCATCCGCTACCGAAGATCGCGGATTCAGCTCGCAGCGTCCGACTAACGAGGTAAGCGATTTTGTCCTTTACGGGATGCTTGTTTTCCATAGTTTGACTCTATGCGGGATCTAAGCTCCCTTTCCTTTGACAGGGCTGGCTGGCGAAGGCCGAGCGGACTACCTGTCCGGCCCCATTGCCAGAGGACCCAGCGGACGCCCGCCTAACGGGGCTGCTGGCTCCGGCACCCCACGTGGTGCCGGAGAAGAAGGCCAAGAAGAAGGCCATGGGGACTCGGAAGAGTTCCCATTTTCAGGTGCTATCGGATTACGACTCCGAGGCCGACTCCTCTGACCAAGGTGAGGAGGAGAAGAATAAAGCCTCTCCCCCAATGGGGGGAGAGAAGAAAAGGAAGGCCTCCCCAACGAGGGAGGCCGAAGGGTCCAAGAAGGGAAAAACTCTTCCCCCAGACTGCTCTGCCAACGCCAGTGACGACGACAAGGACTGGCCTCCAAGGGCCAAGCCCCTGGGGAGATCGTGAGTATCCGGACTCCCGAATAACTTCTTGGTTTTTATTTGTTTGCCACACAATGTCTTTCTAATGCCGCATACAACCCTACAGTCCGCCCAAGGACGATCTTCCCGCTTCGTCGAGCGGGTCCTTAGGTGCGTCGGATATGGATTCTCTTCCGACCGCCTCCACCCCCCGTGACACGGACGATGCCGAGGTGGGATCCTGGGAAGGGACCCGCCAGGAGGAGGAGGCCCCGGAGGGGTCGCAGGACAACCTCCCGGACTTTGCACCGGACTCGACTCCGGATCCCATAGTGGCTCCGGAGTCCGGCAGGCGGCCCCTTCGTAAGAAGGGCAAGACCATGACGCCGGCAGCCTCCGTCCAAACGGAGGCGCCGGATAGCTTGCTGGAGGCGCTCAATGGCGCCTCCATCAAAGAGGAACACCGCACTGTTATGAGTGCGGTGATTCAGAAGGTGCAGCTTGCCAAGAGCGGGCTGACCGAAGCCTGCAGCAGCCTTCTAACAGGCTTCGAGGTAAGAATTTTGATATATGTAAAATAGTACCGCATAGACAGTAGCCCCTGATGCTCGGTTCGGTGTTCGGAAAGAAAAGCCGGACCGAGGATCTAAGAAGATATACGCAGGAGTCATAAAAAATATGTCAATATGGGATTGCAGGCTACGTTGCTGACCTCTGCCGCACTGACTGCAGAGGTCAATACTTTGAAGGAAACCCTCGAGCGGTCCGAGAATGAGCTCGGCCGTGCCAAGAAGCGGCTCGAGGACAAGGAAGGTGAGTAACACCATATTAAAATTGTACCTTACAGAAAAGGATTTTGGTTGCAAAAAGAATGACAAGGATAACGTGGGTATTGCAGGGGCCACTAACAAGATGGCGACCCTGAAAGAGGCGGTGGCCGCGGCCGAACGCAATGCGGCCGCGGAGCGTACCGAGCGAGAGAAGCAGGAGGCGCGGGTGGCGGAGGTACAGCAAGAGCTCCAGGATCTTGTGAAAAAACATCAGTGCCTGGAGCGTCACTCGAAGACTCAAGAGTCTGAGCTTGCAACGGCTCTTGAGAGTGCCAAAGCCGCTAAGGCCGAAGCCTACAAGGCCCTCCAGGAAATCAAGGCATTGAAGAAAATAGCAGCGGGTAAGGCATTTTTCATGCAAAGTAAGCATGTGAGTGTTAATTACCTGTTGCTTACCGAATTCGGAGCTCTCCAGGAGCGTTAGCAGATCTTCCTCGTAGCGTGTCCGATGCTGCCGTGTTCTACCGGGCCGAGGAGGGGAGCTCGACGGAGAAGGTCTTCTCGTCTCAGTATGCTGAGGCCGGACATCCGGTGCCCCTTAGCGACTAGCTAAAGCAGCTGGTCGAGCTCCACAAGGCGGCCGAACAGGCCATGAAGGGCCTCATAGTTCGGCTGTGGCCTAAGGAGGCCATTCCTAGGAGCTACTTCGGCCTGGTGCGGCGGCTGGTGGATGTGTGCCCGTGGGTTGAAGTCATCAAGCACTCCGCCTGTATTGAAGGTGTCCGTTGGGCCCTTGCCCGCGCAAAGGTGCACTGGGCAAGATGGATGTGCAGAAGCTCCTGACGGACCCGCCACCGCAGGGCAAGGAGCATCGCATGCCCGAGATGTATTATAAGAGTGTGCTGAAGGGCGCCCGCACTATTGCGGGTGAGTGCTCTAAAGATGTAATATTTGAGTAGACTCGCATTTTGTTATCCTGTGCGCTGGAACTTAGTTCATTTGCGCTAAGCAACGCATTTTAATTTAAAATATTACCTTCTGTGCGGCTGTTTATCAAATCTGAGAGATGGCAAGTCGTCGGCTTCAGCCCCCATGCCACGAGTGCTGGGGTGTTCGGGATAAATTTGAGCACCCTTGTTCCCATATTTGGGTCCATCTAGGGAGGCGCTCAACACAACGAACAAGGAAACCGGACTTATAATGCTTGAACACTCTCACTTAGCCATAGAATTCTATAATTTTAAATTTCGGCGAAGCCCCTAGTCTTCGGAAGGCCGAATTTGGGGCGCTATCCACGCCTGGGCCGGACAAAGTCGACTCCTCGCTCTAAGCGGCATAAGTCTTGAAGGACTCGCAAAAAACCTCTCGAACAACGACCAGCTCTCGCCTCATCATGACGGTCAGTTTTAGCTTTCTCCACTGAGGCGCTCGCCCAGCTCAACCGGGGCGCAATCGCGGTGGTTCTCCCAGTGCTACCTTAGCCGATACAATGGAACGTAAGGTACCAAAACATGGGAGCCGGGCAAACCCAACTATTGACCCAAGACATGATTCGGAGCCGATGCATATAATGCTATAAGTTCGGGGTGCCGCACTTGTGAAAGTGTTCGGACTTATCACACCATGATGCGGGAAACATAAGCCCCTGGTGTATTTAGCCGTACCAAAACGTACGGATGCGACATGTCACAAATGAACATATGTATAAGAGAGAAATGCAATTGGAAGCAAAAAGGTGCTGCATTACTTATTCAAGAAAAACCGCTGTAAGTGCAGAACGATACAAATGGTGCGATAAGCAAGGGATGGGACTGTTAAACATTTCCCCCTCCAGGGGTAGGCTGCGGAATGGTGCATAAAACAGATTTAATGCTAGTAATGCAGACCACCTGGATATTCGTTGTAGCCTTTCTCCTTCCCTGGCTGTTGCATCGTGAGTTCGGCAGGTCTACTGCCGGACAGGGCCTCTGACGAACGGAGTCCTGTGGGTAAAAATAAAAAGAAAAGAAAAAAAGAACGACACACTTGAGAGCCCCTGGTGTGGTTACGCCGTATTCTGGGCCTATCGTGGTCGTGCCCCTCTCCCCATGCCCATGGTATCTTCAGAGCGTAATGGTGTACGCGAAGGACCTGTCTTGACGTTTTGCAGGGGCTGGGGTTGGGGCCGCACTGCTACGCGTGCTCGGAATGTGCCAGGTGGTCTTGTTGTATGTTACTCCGGGCGCGTTTAGCCATGTCCGATCGCTTAACGGCCGGACTCGAGAATTGCCTTCAGAGGCTGCACTGTACTTCTGCCGCGAGAGCCACTGTATGTTCCTCCGTTCGGAGAGAGCGTTCAGTGTTTCCGTTGACCGTCATGACCCCTCGAGGGCCTGGCATCTTGAGCTTGAGGTATGCGTAGTGCGGTACCGCGTTGAATTTTGTGAATGCGGTACGTCCGAGCAGAGCATGATAGCCGCTGCAGAACGGAACTATGTCGAAGATTAACTCCTCGCTTTAGAAGTTATCCGGGGATCCGAAGACCACTTCCAGTGTAACTAAGCCTATACAATTGGCTTCTACACCTGGTATGACGCCTTTAAAGGTCGTCTTGGTAGGTTTAATCCTTGAGGGGTCTATGCCCATTTTGCGCACTGTGTCCTGATAAAGCAGGTTCAGGCTGCTGCCGCCGTCCATCAGGACTCTGGTGAGGTGAAATCCATCGACGATTGGGTCTAGAACCAATGCGGCGAATCTGCCATGGCGGATGCTGGTGGGGTGGTCCCTTCGGTCAAAAGTGATCGGGCAGGAGGACCATGGATTGAACTTCGGGGCAACTGGCTCCATCGCGTATACATCCCTGAGTGCACGCTTCCGCTCCCTTTTGGGTATGTGCGTTGCGTATATCATGTTCACCGTCCGCACCTGTGGGGGGAAACCCTTCTGTCCTCTATTGTTCGGCGGTCGGGTCTCTTCCTCGTCATCGCTATGCAGCCCCTTGTCATTGTTTTCGGCAATTAACTTGCCTGCCTACTTGAATACCCAACAGTCCCTGTTGGTGTGGTTGGCTGGCTTTTCGGGGGTGCCGTGTATATGGCACGAGCGGTCGAGTATTCGGTCCAAATTGGACGGACCCGGAGTAGTTCTTTTGAATGGCTTTTTCCGCTGACCGGGTTTAGAGCCTCTGAATCCGGCATTGACTGTCGTATCTTCACTGTTATCGCCGTTAATGTGGCATTTGTTTTTGTTGCGACGCGACCTGCCATTACGGTCCTTGAAGTCCGGACTGCCAGAATTTTTGCTGAGGTTATTGCTGCGTGCTAGCCAGCTATCCTCACCGGCGCAGAAGCGGGTCATGAGTGATGTGAGGGATGCCATGGATTTCGGCTTTTCCTGTCCTAGGTGCCGGGTAAGCCACTCGTCGCGGATGTTATGCTTGAAGGCCGCTAGGGCCTCTGCATCCGGACAGTCGACGATTTGGTTCTTCTTGGTTAAGAACCGTGTCCAGAATTGTCTGGCCGATTCGTCTGGCTGCTAAATTATGTGGTTTAGGTCATCAGCGTCTGGTGGTCGCACATACGTGCCTTGGAAGTTATCGAGGAATGCGGCTTCCAGGTCTTCCCAAATCCCGATTGACTCTACTGGCAAGCTGTTAAGCCAATGCCGGGTTGGTCCTTTAAGTTTGAGTGGGAGATATTTGATGGCGTGAAGATCATCACCGCGGGCCATGTGGATATGAAGGAGATAGTCTTCGATCCAAACCGCGGGGTCTGTTGTGCCATCGTAGGATTCAATGTTCACGGGTTTAAACCCTTCGGGGATTTGATGATCCATTACTTCGTATGTGAAGCATAGTGGGTGTGCGGCGCCTCTGTACTGGGCGATATCACGACGGAGCTCGAAAGAGCTTTGTCTATTTTGTTCGGCCTGGCCGGACTTACTGTGTCCGGCGCGACGGTTGTCGTCACATATCATGGGGCGCCCACGCGATCCATAGATCGATCTTGATTGTCTTGCCTTATCCTCCAATATATCTCGCAAGTCTGGAGCATTCCCCTGTGGCTTTGTGCTCTTCGAGCGATGCCGGGGTACGGTTCTAGTGAAGGGCCTATGGGACTGTCTGTCGCGACCACGGGGTGGTCGGTCAGCCGTATTGTCTGCTGGTGATGCAGGTTCATACGCCTCCTCCTCTAATCGGGGGAGCAGCTTGCGTTTAGGGTAACTTTTGGAGGGGCATTCGATCTCATGCTCTTCGGCCGCGGGGACTTCAGTCCATCTGTCGGCTAGCAGATCTTGATCAGCTCTAAGCTGTTGCTATTTTTCTTGAGGCTGTTTGTCGTGGCCATAAGCCTGCGTCTAAAACACTCTTGTTCGATGAGATCCTCAGGCACGACGAATTCGTCATCGTCGAGGCTTGCCTCATCTCCGGAGGGAGGCATATAATCCTCTACCTCTTCTTCTGCCGCTCTCTCATGAGGGTTGGCGTCTCCGTCCTCCTGCGCTGAATCTTGCTGGAGTGGGTTGTCTTCGGCACTCTCCGATGTGTTATTATCTCCGGTGTCGGAATCTTCATTCTTGATGTGGCGGGATTTGGAGCGGCGCCGCTGACACTGGCGCTTGGGCTGTTTCTTGGAGGGGTCATCCTCCGCTGTTGCTTCACCATTCCCATCCTTTGGGATATCCACCATGTATATGTCATATGATGAGGTGGCTTTCCAGTGCCCAGTAGTCGCTGGTTCTTGGTCGTCTCCGGCATCGTCGTCCATACAGTCGATGTCTTCGGAGTCGTAGTCTAGCATGTCGGTTAGATCGTCGACAGTGGCTGCTAAGTGGGTGGTGGGTGGGATTTGAATTTCTTCGTCGTCCGCATCCCAACCGTCATGACCGCAGTTCGGCCAGGGTTCTCCTAATAACGATAGATACTTTAGCGAACTCAAGATGTCGCCAAAAGGTGAGTGTTGAAAGATGTCCGCTGCGGTGAACTCCATGACAGGCGCCCAATCGGATTCGATTGGAGGGGGCGCGGGAGGGTTCGGAGTCCGGCAAGGAGTCCGGCACCTCGGAGTCACGAGCTTCATGAGGGACAAGGTCAGTGTTCAGCTCTATCGCCGTAGAGGTTGCAGCCCCCGAGGCGGTGTCTAGCCATCCATCCTCGATCTACGCAGCCGGCTCTGAATTGAATATCGGAGCGGACTCGAGTGCGGCCTCCAGGGTACTGTCCGGCTGCAGAGCTAAATCATGCCCATCATGACAGTGCAGCACGCTTGGCTATGGTCCGAACCCATCGAAGATCAAGTCCCCGCGGATGTCAGTCGTGAAGTTCAAACTTCCAAATCTGACCTGACGGCCAGGGGCGTAGCTTTCGATCTGCTCCAGATGGCCAAGTGAATTGGCCCGCAGTGCAAAGCTGCCGAATACGAAGATCTGTCCGAGGAGGAAGGTCTCACCCTGGACTGCGTCGTTGTTGATGATCGAAGAGGCCATCGAGCCTATCGGTGACGACACAGAGGAACTCTCAATGAAAGCACCAATGTCGGTGTCAAAACCAGGGGATCTCGGGTAGGGGGTCCCGAACTGTGCGTCTAGGCGGATGGTAATAGGAGACAAGGGACACGATATTTTACCCAGGTTCGGGCCCTCTTGATTGAGGTAAAACCCTATGTCCTGCTTGATTAATATTGATGATGTGTGTTACAAGAGTAGATCTACCACGAGATCAAGGAGGCTAAACCCTAGAAGCTAGCCTATGGTATGATTGTTGTTCGTCCTACGGACTAAAGCCATCCGGTTTATATAGACATCGGAGAGGGCTAGGGTTACACAGAGTCGGTTACAATGGTAGGAGATCTACATATCCGTATCGCCAAGCTTCCCTTCCACGCCAAGGAAAGTCCCATCCGGACACGGGACGAAGTTTTCAATCTTGTACCTTCATAGTCTTGGAGTCCGGCCGATGATAATAGTTCAGCTATCCGGACACCCCCTAGTCCAGGACTCCCTCAAGGGGCTTCGCCGAAATTTAAAATTATAGAATTCTATGGCTAAGTGAGAGTGATAAAGCATTATAAGTCCGATGGCCTAGTTCGTTGTGCTGAGCGCCTCCCTAGATGGACCCAAGAATGGGAACAAGAGCGCTCAGGTTTATCCCGAACACCCCAGCACTCGTGGCATGGGGGTGGAAGCCAACGACTTGCATTTCTCAGATTTCATAAAAGGCCGCACAGAGGGTAATATTTTAAATTCAAAAGTGTTGCTTAGCGCATATGAACAAGTTTTCAGCGCACAGGATAAACATGAGCAAGTTTACTCAAAAATTAAATCCCTGGTACATTCATTCGCTACAAGACGGGCACCCTTCAGGACGCCCTCATAATACATCTCAGGCCTGCGATGCTCCTTCCCCTCCGGTAGCCCATCCTTCACCAGCTTCTCAGCATCTAGCTTGCCCCAGTGCACTTTAGCACGGGCAAAAGCCCTACGGGCGCCCTCGATACACACGGAACGCTTGATGACTTCAAGCCGTGGATAGGCATCCACCAGCCGCCACACCAGCCCAAAGTAGCTCAAAGGCATGACCTCACCAGGCCACAGCCAGCCTATCAGGCCCTTCATGGCCGGTTCAGCTGCCTTATGAAGCTCGACCAGCTGCTTCAGCTGGTCTCTCAAGGGCACTGGGTGTCCGGCCTCAGCATACTGGGACTAGAACACCTTCTCCGTCGAGATTCCTTCCTCGGCCCGGTAGAATGCGGCGTCATCGGATACACTGCGGGGTAGATCTGCGAATGCTCATGGAGAACTCCGGATGCGGGTAAGTAACAGGTAATTTACTTTCACATGCTTGCTTTGCACAAAGAATGCCTTACCCGACGCAATCTTTTTCACCGCCTCAATCTCCTGGAGGGCTTTCTGGGCTTCGGCCTTGGCAGATTGGGCGCTTTCAAGTGCCAAGGCAAGCTCGGACTCTCGAGTCTTCGAGTCAAGCTCTAACCTCTCATGTTTTTTTCACAAGAGCATCGAGCTCTTCCCGCACCTCCGTCACCTGCGCCTCTTGCTTCTCTCGCTCTGAGCGCTCCATGGCCGCATTATCTTCGGCCTTGGAAAGCGCTTCCTTCAGGGTTGCCACCTGGGTTGTGCCCCTGCAACATTCACGTTGGTCCTATCATTTTTTGTAACCAGCTATTTCTATATACATTTACATAAGGTATTACATACCTTCTTTGTCCTCGAGCTGCTTCTTGGCACGGCCGAGCTCGATCTCGGACCGCTCAGGCTTTGCTTCAATGCATCGACCTCCGCAGTCAGTGCAGCAGAGGTCAGCAGTGCAGCCTGCATTCCCATATTGACATATTTATGTTAGACTCCTACGTATATCTTTTTTTTAGATCCTCGGTCCAGTTTTTCTTTCCGAACACCAAACTGAGCATCAGGGGCTACTGTCTATGCGCTAACATTTTTACATGTTTTAACATACATACCTCAAAGCCTGTTAGAAGGCTGGTACAGGCTTCGGTCAGCCCGCTCTTGGCGGACTGAACCTTCTGAATCACCACACGCATAACAGTGCGGTGCTCCTCGTCGATGGAGGCGCTTTTAAGCACCTCCAGCAAATTGTCTGGCGTCTACGGTTGGACGGAGGCCGCCGGCGTCGTAGGCTTGCCCTTCTTACGAAGAGGCCGCCTGCCGGACTCTGGAACCACTGATGGCTCTAGAGCGGTGTCCGGCCCAGGGCCGGACTTTGATCCCTCTGGGACTTTACCCCCTTTGGGCCTCGAGTCCGGGAGGTCGCCTTGCGGCGCCTCCAGGACCACCTCCTCCTGGTTTAGTCCCTTTTGGGACTCCACCTCGGCGTCGTCCGTGGGGAGAGGGGAGGAGGCCGTCGGAAGTGAAGAGCTATTCACATCCGACGAATCTAGGGAGCCGCTCGACGATTCGCTGAGCTGAGCCTTGGGCGGACTGCATGATTGAATTCGGCGTCAGAAGGTATCGTACAATAGAGGAGCGCCATAAGTTATTCTGGTATCCGGATACTTACAATTTTGCCAGGGGCTTGACCCAGGATGGCCATTCCTCCCCGCCGTCTTCGGCATCAGAGGCGTAGTCCGGCAGAAGGGTCCTCCCCTTCTTGGACCCTCTGGACTCCCCAGTTGGGGCGGCCTTCCTTTTCTTTCCTCCCCCCGCTGGAGGGGGAGAGGCTTCTTCTTCCTCCTCCTCGTCTTCAGAGGAGGAGGGCACTTCGGGCTCGTCGGGCGATGAACCCGACACCACCAGGCGTCGGGAACTCTTTCGAGTCCCCGTGGCCTTCTTCTTGGCCTTCTTCTCCGGCACCACATGGGGTGCCGGAACCAGCAGCTTCGTTAAACGGGCGTCCGCTGGGTCTTCAGGCAAAGGAGCCGGACAGTTGGTCTTTCCGGACTTCTTCTGCCAGTCCTATTAAAGGGATGGGAGTTTAGATCCCGCATAGAGTCAAACTATGGAAAACGAATACCCAGTAATGGGAAAATTGAGCTTACCGCACTGGCTTGACACTTCACGCAGAATCCGCGATCCTCGGTGATGGGAGGGTGGACCTCGGAGCTCTTGAAAAGCACCTTCCAGGCGTCTTCGTGTGTTGTGTCGAAGAGCCTGGACAAAGTTTGGTGCTGGGCCGGGTCGAATTCCCACAGATTAAAAGCCCGTCGTTGACACGAGACGATCCGGCGGAAGAGCATGACCTGGACTACGGTGACGATTTTAACCTTCTTGTCAATCAGGTCTTTGATGCAGGTTTGGAGTCCAGTCACCTCTGCCGAATTACCCCACGACAGGCCTACCTCTTTCCACGAGGTGAGCCGTGTGGGGATGCCAGATCGGAATTCGGGGGCCGCTGCCCATTCAGGGTCGCGCGGCTCGGTGATGTAGAACCACCCCGATTGCCACCCTTTGATGGTTTCCACGAAGGCACCCTCGAGCCATGTAACGTTGGCTATCTTGCCCACCATGGCGCCTCCGCACTCCGCTTGTCGGCTGCCTACAACCTTCGGCTTGACATTGAAGGTGGGGCCCGGGGGTGGGGATGAGTTGCCCCTCATCTGGAAGCCGGTGCGCGATGTCATCAGACAAGTATCCGACCTTCCTCAACTTTTTGATGTGCCCCTCCGTGACGGTGGAGGCCATCCATCTACCTCCCGCTCCGGACATGATTGGACAAGGTCGAGGTGGGAAGTGCGGACTTGGGCGCTGGAGCTCGAGTGCGCAGGAATGGATAAGCAAAGGAGGAAGAAGGTGTAAATGGAAAGGGTGGATCCTTATCCCCTTATATGGGCGGCCGACGCTATGAGCCCCCACCAGCCTATTAAAACTCGCTTATCTCCCAAGCGCCACGGTTAATGGCGCGGTTGGGTTACCCACGCCCGTATTAATGAGAATCCCGGAATAAGGGGACACGATCTCTTCTTTGACAAGACGTGCCAAGGAAACCGCCTCGCTAAACGCGCTGAGGTGGAACAGTAAAACGATTCGAATAAAGGCTTGGCCGTGGCGTGATGTCACGCTATGGAATACGTCAGCAGATTAGATTTGTGCAGGTATTATTCTCTATACGGTGGTATGTGGAACTTATTTTACAGAGTCGGACACTATCCTTGTGTTCAACATCTTCTATGAAATATTCAGAGGAGGAACACGCCTTGCAATGTCGAAGACAATTTGCGCGTCGGACTCGTCATCATTGAAGCCTAGTTCAGGGGCTACTGAGGGAGTCCTGGATTAGGGGTGTCCGGATGGCCGGACTATGACCTTTGGCCGGACTCCCGGACTATGAAGATACAAGATTGAAGACTTCGTCCCATGTCCGGATAGGACTTTCCTTGGCGTGGAAGGAAAGCTTGGCGATTCGATATGAAGATCTCCTCCCATTGTAACTGACTCTGTGTAACCCTAGCCCTCTCCAGTGTCTATATAAACCGGAGAGTTTTAGTCCGTAGGGCGAACAACAATCATACCATAGGCTAGCTTCTAGGGTTTATGTCACGACCGGTTTTTCCGGGTATAAATTTCCAGAAAAAGACCGTCGTGCTCATCAGCCCCAGGATTACTGTTAGCTGATGAGGCTCCAACTTGATACAGAAATTCCAAGCAAAATACAAAATAAGTAGTACAAGACCATTCTGGCCTGTGAGTACAACAAATGGTTTCTAGTGGTTGATGGCGGAAGCGGTTTGTGGATCATCAGTGTCTATGGGACTCCAATTCCCACAGGAACAGCTGACCAGGTTAACTCCTATCTTCACGAGGCTGCTATCATCGTTGCTTAGGTTCCGGGACTGTCATCGCGTCGCTCCTCCCCGTGCAAGAAAATCTGGCCAAGACAATAGCCAGGGACAAGCCAGTGAGTACTTTGAATGTACTCGCAAACATTACGAACACAGGTATAATATAACAATGATGTGCTGAACATATTTTATGCTCATGACGTCAGTCACAAAAGATAAATAAAACTCTGATGCGTGCAAGCAAGTTATTTATAAAAGTGCAATAACATAGTAGTATTAGAATGTATGAAATAACAAACAATGCCACAGTCAGGCGTCTGAGCGACACCACATAAAAGGCTTTAAGAGAAATGCCACAGTCGGGCGTCTGAGTGACACCACATAAAGGGCTTTAAAAGAAATGCCACAGTC